>NC_092787.1:39503603-39716175 GCF_047496795.1 Chiloscyllium punctatum | reverse complement strand
GGGGGTGAAAGAGAGAGTAGGGGGGGGTGAAGAAGAGAGTAGGGGGGGTGAAAGAGAGAGGAGTGGGGGGGGTGAAGAGAGAGTGGGGGGGGTGAAAGAGAGAGAGGGGGGGTGAAAGAGAGAGTGGGGGGGGTGAAAGAGAGTGAGGGGGTGGTGAAAGAGAGAGGAGGGGGGTGTGAAAGAGAGAGGAGGGGGGGGTGAAAGAGAGAGGAGGAGGGGTGAAGAGAGAGGGGGGGTGGTGAAAGGGGGGTGGTGAAAGAGAGTGGGGTTAAAGAGAGAGGAGGGGGGGGTGAAGAGAGAGGAGGAGGGGGGGTGAAAGAGAGCAGGAGGGGGTGTGAAAGAGAGAGGGGGGGGTGAAAGAGAGAGAGGAGGGGGGGGTGAAAGAGAGAGGAGGGGGGGTGAAAGAGAGAGAGGTGGGGGGGTGAAAGAGAGAGGTGTGGTGAAAGAGGAGAGGTGGGGGGGTGAAAGAGAGAGAGGTGGGGGGGTGAAAGAGAGAGAGGTGGGGGGGGTGAAAGAGAGAGAGGTGGGGGGGTGAAGAGAGAGGGGGGGTGAAGAGAGAGGGGGGGGTGAAAGAGGGGGGGGGTTAAGAGAGAGGGGAGGGTGAAAGAGAGAGGGGGGGTGGTGAAAGAGAGTGGGGTTAAAGAGAGAGGAGGGGGGGGTGAAAGAGAGAGGGGGGGTGAAAGAGAGGAGGGGGGGGTGAAAGAGAGAGGAGGGGGGGTGAAGAGAGAGGAGGGGGGGTGAAGAGAGAGGAGGAGGGGGTGTGAAGAGAGAGGAGGGGTGTGAAAGAGAGAGGAGGAGGGGGGCGTGAAAGAGAGAGGAGGGGGGGGTGAAAGAGAGAGGAGGGGGTGTGAAAGAGAGAGGAGGAGGGGGTGAAAGAGAGGGGGGTGGTGAAAGAGAGAGGGGAGGGTGAAGAGAGAGGGGGGTGTGAGGGGGGGGTGAAAGAGAGAGTGTGGGGGGTGAAAGAGAGAGTAGGGGGTGGGGTGAAAGAGAGAGGGGAGGGTGAAAGGGTGAGGGGGGGGGTGAAAGAGAGAGTAGGGGGGGGTGAAAGAGAGAGGAGGGGTGTGAAAGAGAGAGGAGGAGGGGGGTGTGAAAGAGAGAGGAGGAGGGGGGCGTGAAAGAGAGAGGAGGGGGGCGTGAAAGAGAGAGGGGGGGGGTGAATGAGAGAGGAGGAGGGGTGAAAGAGAGAGGGGGGGTGGTGGAAAGAGAGAGGGGAGGGGTGAAAGAGAGAGGGGGGTGGTGAGGGGGGGGTGAAAGAGAGGTGGGGGGGGGGTGAAAGAGAGAGTAGGGGGGGGTGAAAGAGAGAGGGGGGTGAAAGAGAGAGGGGAGGGGTGAAAGAGAGAGGGGGGGGTGGTGAGGGGGGGTGAAAGAGAGAGTAGGGGGGGTGAAAGAGAGAGTGGGGGGGGTGAAAGAGAGAGTAGGGGGGGGTGAAAGAGAGAGTAGGGGGGGTGAAAGAGAGAGTAGGGGGGGGTGAAGAGAGAGAGTAGGGGGGTGAAAGAGAGAGTAGGGGGGGGTGAAAGAGAGAGTGGGGGGGTGAAAGAGAGAGGGGGTGGGGGTGAAAGAGGGGGGGGTGGTGAAAGAGAGAGGGGGGGTGAAAGAGAGAGGTGGGGGGGTGAAAGAGAGAGGAGGGGGGGGGTGAAGAGAGAGGAGGGGGGGGTGAAAGAGAGAGGAGGGGGGGTGAAAGAGAGAGAGGTGGGGGGGGTGAAAGAGAGAGGGGGGGGGTGAAAGAGAGGGGGGGGGGTGAAAGAGAGAGGGGGGGTGAAAGAGAGAGAGGGGGGGTGAAAGAGAGAGGGGGGTGAAAGAGAGAGAGGGGGGGGTGAAAGAGAGAGGGGGGTGAAAGAGAGAGAGGTGGGGGGGTGAAAGAGAGAGGAGGGGGGGTGAAAGAGAGGGGGGGTGGTGAAAGGGGGGGGTGGTGAAAGAGAGTGGGGTTAAGAGAGAGGAGGGGGGGGTGAAAGAGAGAGGAGGAGGGGGGGTGAAAGAGAGGAGGAGGGGGGCGTGAAAGAGAGAGAGGGGGCGTGAAAGAGAGAGGGGGGTGTGAAGAGAGAGGAGGGGGGGTGAATGAGAGGAGAGGAGGGGGGGGGTGAATGAGAGGAGAGGAGGGGGGGGTGAATGAGAGGAGAGGAGGGGGGGGTGAATGAGAGAGGAGAGGAGGGGGGGGTGAATGAGAGAGGAGGAGGGGGGGTGAAAGAGAGAGGGGGGGTGAAAGAGAGAGGAGGGGGGGTGAAAGAGAGAGGAGGGGGGTGAAAGAGAGAGGAGGGGGGTGAAAGAGAGAGGAGGAGGGGGGGTGAAAGAGAGAGGGGGGGTGAAAGAGAGAGGAGGAGGGGGGCGTGAAAGAGAGAGGGGGGGTGAAAGAGAGCAGGAGGGGGTGTGAAGAGAGAGGAGGAGGGTGAAAGAGGGAGGAGGGGGGGGTGTGAAGGAGAGGAGGAGGGTGAAGAGGGAGGAGGAGGGGGGTGTGAAAGAGAGAGGGGGGGGTGAAGAGAGAGGAGGAGGGGGGCGTGAAAGAGAGAGGGGGGGGTGGTGAGGGGGGGGGTGAAAGAGAGAGTAGGGGGGGTGAAAGAGGGAGTGGGGGGGTGAAAGAGAGAGTAGGGGGGGTGGAAAGAGAGAGTAGGGGGGGTGAAAGAGAGTAGGGGGGGGTGAAAGAGAGTAGGGGGGGTGAAAGAGAGTAGGGGGGGTGAAAGAGAGAGGGGGGGTGGTGAAAGAGAGAGGGGGGGTGAAAGAGAGAGAGGTGGGGGGGTGGTGAAAGAGAGAGGGGGGGGGGGTGAAAGAGAGAGGAGGGGGGGTGAAAGAGAGAGAGGTGGGGGGGTTGAAAGAGAGAGGGGGGTGAAAGAGAGAGAGGTGGGGGGGTGAAAGAGAGAGGGGGGGGGAGGGGGGGGGGGTGAAAGAGAGGAGGAGGGGGGTGAAAGAGAGGGGGGGGTGGTGAAAGGGGGTGGTGGTGAAGAGAGTGGGGTTAAAGAGAGAGGAGGGGGGGTGAAAGAGAGAGGAGGAGGGGGGGGTGAAGAGAGGAGGAGGGGGGCGTGAAGAGGAGGAGGGGGGGTGAGGAGAGGGGGGGGGAATGAGAGGAGGGGGGGGGGTGAATGAGAGGAGAGGAGGGGGGGGTGAATGAGAGGAGAGGAGGGGGGGGTGAATGAGAGGAGAGGAGGGGGGGGTGAATGAGAGGGAGAGGAGGGGGGGGTGAATGTGAGGAGAGGAGGGGGGGGTGATGGGAGGAGGAGGGGGGGTGAAAGAGAGAGGGGGGGTGAAAGAGAGAGTGGGGGGGGTGAAAGAGAGAGTGGGGGGGGTGAAAGAGAGAGGGGGGCTAGGGGGGGTGAAGAGAGAGTGGGGGGGGTGAGAGAGTGGGGGGGTGAGGGGGGTGGGGGTGAAAGAGAGAGTGGGGGTTGGGGGGGAGGTGAAAGAGAATGGGGGTGGGGGGGTGAAAGAGAGAGGGGGGGGTGAGAGAGTGGGGGTGGGGGGGGGTGAGAGAGTGGGGGAGGTGAAAGAGAGGGGGGGTAGGGGTGAAGAGAGAGTGGGGGTTGGGGGGGGGGGAGGTGAAAGAGAGAGTGGGGGTTGGGGGGGAGGTGAAGAGAGAGTGGGGGTTGGGGGGGGAGGTGAAAGAGAGAGTGGGGGTTGGGGGGAGGTGAAAGAGAGAGTGGGGGTGGGGGGGGTGAAAGAGAGAGTGGGGGTGGGGGGGGGTGAAAGAGAGAGTGGGGGTTGGGGGGGAGGTGAAAGAGAGGTGGGGGTTGGGGGGGAGGTGAAGAGAGAGTGGGGGTTGGGGGGGAGGTGAAAGAGAGAGTGGGGGTGGGGGGGGGGTGAAAGAGAGAGTGGGGGTGGGGGTGGGGGAAAGAGAGAGTGGGGGTGGGGGTGGGGGAAAGAGAGAGTGGGGGGGTGGGGGGGAGAGAGAGTGGGGGGGTGGGGGGGAGAGAGAGTGGGGGGGTGGGGGAGAGAGAGTGGGGGGGGTGGGGGAGAGAGAGAGAGTGGGGGGGGTGGGGGGAGAGAGAGAGTGGGGGGCGTGGGGGAGAGAGAGAGTGGGGGGGTGGGGGGAGAGAGAGTAGTCGGGGGGGGGAAGAGAGTAGTGGGGGGGAAGAGAGTAGTGGGGGGGTGAAAGAGTGGGGGTGGGGGGGGGGTGAAAAGCAAGAGGGGGTGGGGGGGGTGAAAGAGTGAGTGGAGGGGGGTGTGGGAAGAGAGAGTGGGGTTGGGGGGGTGAAAGAGAGAGTGGGTGTGGGGGGAAAGAGAGAGTGGGGGGGGTGGGGGAAAGAGAGTTGGGGGTGGGGGCGGTGAAAGAGAGAGTGGGGGTGGGGGGGGGTGAAAGAGAGAGTGGAGGGGGGGTGGGGGAAAGAGAGAGTGGGGGGGTGGGGGGGGTGAAGAGGGCAGAGGGGGGGGAAGAGGGGGGTGAGGGAGGGAAGAGAGGGGAGGGGGGGAAGAGAGGGGGGAAGGGGGAAGAGAGTGGAGTGGGGGGGGGAAGAGGAGGGGAGTGGGGGGGAAAGAGAGGGGGGAGGGGGGGGAAGAGAGGGGGGGGGGAAGAGAGGGGGGAGGGGGGGGGAAGAGAGGGGGGGGGGAAGAGAGGGGGGAGGGGGGGGGGAAGAGAGGGGGGAGGTGGGGGAGAAAGAGAGAGGGGAAAGGGGGGAGGGGGGAAAGGGGGTTGGGGGAGAAGGGGAGGGGGGGAAAGAGGGGTGAAAGAGAGGGGGGGGAGGGGGGGGAGAAAGGGAGGGGGGGATAGAGAGGGGGAGAGAAAGGGGAGGGGGAGGGGGGGAAGAGGGGGGAGGAAAGGGAGGGGGAGGGGGGGAAAGAGGGGGGAGGAAAGAGAGGGGGGAGAGGAGGGGGAGGGTGGGGTAAGAGAGCGAGAGAGGGGGGAAAGAGGGGGAGGGGGAAGAGAGGGAGGAGGGGGGAAGAGGGGGAGGGGGGAAAGAGAGGGAGGAGGGGGGAAGAGGGGGTAAGAGAGGGGGGGAGGGGGGGGAACAGAGGGGGGGAGGGTGGGGAAGAGAGGGGGAGAAGGGGAAGAGAGTGGGGATGGGAGGGGGAGGGGGGAAAGAGAGGGAGGGGGGAGAGGGAGGGAGGAAAAGAATGGAAGGGGGGACAGAATAGGGGAGGGGAGAGAATGGAAGGGGGGGACAGAATAGGGGAGGGGAGAGAATGGAAAGGGGGACAGAATAGGGGAGGGGGACAGAATGGAAGGGGGGACAGAATAGGGGAGGGGAGAGAATGGAAAGGGGGACAGAATAGGGGAGGGGAGAGAATGGAAAGGGGGACAGAATAGGGGAGGGGAGAGAATGGAAGGGGGGACAGAATAGGGGAGGGGAGAGAATGGAAGGGGGGACAGAATAGGGGAGGGGAGAGAATGGAAGGGGGGACAGAATAGGGGAGGGGAGAGAATGGAAGGGGGGACAGAATAGAATAGGGGAGGGGAGAGAATGGAAGGGGGGACAGAATAGGGGGAGGGGGAAGAGATGGAAGGGGGGACAGAATAGGGGAGGGGAGAGAATGGAAGGGGGGAGAATGGAGAATGGAGGAGGGGAGGGGGGGAGAATGGAGGAGGGGAGAATGGAGGAGGGGAGGGGGGAGAATGGAGGAGGGGAGGGGGGAGAATGGAGGAGGGGAGGGGGGAGAATGGAGAATGGAGGAGGGGAGGGGGGAGAATGGAGAATGGAGGAGGGGAGGGGGGAGAATGGAGAATGGAGGAGGGGAGGGGGGGAGAATGGAGAATGGAGGAGGGGGAGGGGGGGAGAATGGAGAATGAGAGGAGGGGAGGGGGGAGAATGGAGGAGGGGAGGGGGGAGAATGGAGAATGGAGGAGGGGAGGGGGGAGAATGGAGGAGGGGGGAGGGGGGGAGAATGGAGGAGGGGAGGGGGGAGAATGGAGAATGGAGGAGGGGAGGGGGGAGAATGGAGAATGGAGGAGGGGAGGGGGGAGAATGGAGAATGGAGGAGGGGAGGGGGGAGAATGGAGAATGGAGGAGGGGAGGGGGGGAGAATGGAGGAGGGGAGGGGGGAGAATGGAGGAGGGGAGGGGGGGAGAATGGAGAATGGAGGAGGGGAGGGGGGAGAATGGAGAATGGAGGAGGGGAGGGGGGAGAATGGAGGAGGGGAGGGGGGAGAATGGAGGAGGGGAGGGGGGAGAATGGAGAATGGAGGAGGGGAGGGGGGAGAATGGGAGGAGGGGAGGGGGGAGAATGGAGAATGGAGGGGGGAGGGGGGAGAATGGAGAATGGAGGGGGGGGAGAATGGAGAATGGAGGAGGGGAGGATGGAGAATGGAGGAGGGGAGGTGGGGGAGGATGGAGGAGGGCGAGGGGGGAGAATGGAGGAGGGGAGGGGGGAGAATGGAGAATGGAGGAGGGGAGGGGGGAGAATGGAGAATGGAGGGGGGGAGAATGGAGGAGGGGAGGGGGGAGAATGGAGGAGGGGAGGGGGGGAGAATGGAGAATGGAGGAGGGGAGGGGGGAGAATGGAGAATGGAGGAGGGGAGGGGGGAGAATGGAGAATGGAGGGGGAGAGGGGAGAATGGAGAATGGAGGAGGGGAGGGGGGGAGAATGGAGAATGGAGGAGGGGAGGGGGGGAGAATGGAGGAGGGGAGGGGGGAGAATGGAGGAGGGGAGGGGGGAGAATGGAGAATGGAGGAGGGGAGGGGGGGAGAATGGAGAATGGAGGAGGGGGAGAATGGAGAATGGAGGAGGGGGAGAATGGAGAATGGAGGAGGGGAGGGGGGAGAATGGAGAATGGAGGGGGGAGAATGGAGAATGGCGGAGGGGAGGGTGGAGAATGGAGGAGGGGAGGGTGGAGAATGGAGGAGGGGAGGGTGGAGAATGGAGGAGGGGAGGGTGGAGAATTGGAGGAGGGGAGGGTGGAGAATGGAGAATGGAGGAGGGGAGGGTGGAGAATGGAGAATGGAGGAGGGGAGGGGGGAGAATGGAGAATGGAGGAGGGGAGGGGGGAGAATGGAGGAGGGGAGGGGGAGAATGGAGAATGGAGGAGGGGAGGGGAGAATGGAGAATGGAGGAGGGGAGAATGGAGAATGGAGGAGGGGGGGGGAGAATGGAGAATGGAGGAGGGGAGGGTGGAGAATGGAGGAGGGGAGGGTGGAGAATGGAGGAGGGGAGGGTGGAGAATGGAGGAGGGGAGGGTGGAGAATGGAGGAGGGGAGGGGGGAGAATGGAGGAGGGGAGGGGGGAGAATGGAGGAGGGGAGGGGGGAGATGGAGGAGGGGAGGGGGGAGAATGGAGGAGGGGAGGGGGGAGAATGGAGAATGGAGGAGGGGAGGGGGGAGAATGGAGGAGGGGAGGGTGGAGAATGGAGGAGGGGAGGGGGGAGATGGAGGAGGGGAGGGGGGAGAATGGAGGAGGGGAGGGGGGAGAATGGAGAATGGAGGAGGGGAGGGGGGGAGAATGGAGAATGGAGGAGGGGAGGGGGAGAATGGAGGAGGGGAGGGGGAGAATGGAGGAGGGGAGGGGGAGAATGGAGAATGGAGGAGGGGAGGGTGGAGAATGGAGGAGGGGAGGGTGGAGAATGGAGGAGGGGAGGGTGGCAGAATGGAGGAGGGGGAGGGTGGAGAATGGAGGAGGGGAGGGGGGGAGAATGGAGGAGGGGAGGGGGGAGAATGGAGAATGGAGGAGGGGAGGGGGGAGAATGGAGAATGGAGGAGGGGAGGGGGAGAATTGGAGGAGGGGAGGGGGAGAATGGAGGAGGGGAGGGGGAGAATGGAGAATGGAGGAGGGGAGGGGGGAGAATGGAGGAGGGGAGGGGGAGAATGGAGATGGTGGAGGGGAGGGGGAGAATGGAGGAGGGGAGGGGGAGAATGGAGGAGGGGAGGGGGAGAATGGAGAATGGAGGAGGGGAGGGGGAGAATGGAGAATGGAGGAGGGGAGGGGGAGAATGGAGAATGGAGGAGGGGAGGGGGGAGAATGGAGAATGGAGGAGGGGAGGGGGGGAGAATGGAGGGAGGGGGAGGGGGGGAGAATGGGAATGGAGGAGGGGAGGGGGGGAGAATGGAGAATGGAGGAGGGGAGGGGGGAGAATGGAGAATGGAGGGGGGGAGAATGGAGAATGGAGGAGGGGAGGGGGGAGAATGGAGGAGGGGGAGGGTGGGAGAATGGAGGAGGGGAGGGGGGAGAATGGAGATGGAGGAGGGGAGGGGGGAGAATGGAGGAGGGGAGGGGGGAGAATTGGAGAATGGAGGAGGGGAGGGGGGAGAATGGAGGAGGGGAGGGGGGAGGATGGAGATTGGAGGAGGGGAGGATGGAGAATGGAGGAGGGGAGGGTGGAGAATGGAGGTGGGGAGGGTGGAGATGGAGGAGGGGAGGGTGGAGAATGGAGGAGGGGAGGGGGGTGAGAATGGAGAATGGAGGAGGGGAGGGGGAGAATGGAGAATGGAGGAGGGGAGGGGGAGAATGGAGAATGGAGGAGGGGAGGGGAGAATGGAGGAGGGGAGGGGAGAATGGAGGAGGGGAGGGTGGAGAATGGAGGTGGGGAGGGTGGAGAATGGAGGAGGGGAGGGTGGAGAATGGAGGAGGGGAGGGTTGGTGAATGGAGGTGGGGGAGGGGGAGAATGGAGAATGGAGGAGGGGTGGGGGGAGATGGAGAATGGAGGAGGGGAGGGGGGAGATGGAGAATGGAGGAGGGGAGGGGGAGAAATGGGGTGGGTGGGTGGGGGGTGTTGGTGGAGGGGAGGGGGAGAATGGAGGAGGGGAGTGGGAGAATGGAGGAGGGGAGGGGGAGAATGGAGATGGGGAGGGGAGGGGGAGATGGAGAATGGAGGAGGGGAGGGGGGAGAATGGAGAATGGAGGAGGGGAGGGGGAGATGGTGAATGGAGGAGGGGAGGGGGAGAATGGAGAATGGAGGAGGGGAGGGGGGAGAATGGAGAATGGAGGAGGGGAGGGGGGAGAATGGAGGAGGGGAGGGGGGAGAATGGAGAATTGGAGGAGGGGAGGGGGGAGAATGGAGGAGGGAGGGGGGAGAATGGAGGTGGGGAGGGGGGAGAATGGAGGAGGGGAGGGGGGAGGATGGAGAATGGAGGAGGGGAGGGATGGAGAATGGAGGTGGGGAGGGTGGAGAATGGAGGAGGGGAGGGTGGAGAATGGAGGAGGGGAGGGGGGAGAATGGAGGAGGGGAGGGGGGAGAATGGAGAATGGAGGAGGGGAGGGGGAGAATGGAGAATGGAGGAGGGGAGGGGGAGAATGGAGAATGGAGGAGGGGAGGGGGAGGGAATGGAGAATGGTGGGAGGGGAGGGGGGAGAATGGAGAATGGAGGAGGGGGGGGGGAGAATGGAGAATGGAGGAGGGGAGGGGAGAATGGAGGAGGGGAGGGTGGAGAATGGAGGAGGGGAGGGTGGAGAATGGAGGAGGGGAGGGTGGAGAATGGAGGAGGGGAGGGGGGAGAATGGAGAATGGAGGAGGGGAGGGGGGAGAATGGAGAATGGAGGAGGGGAGGGGGAGAATGGAGGAGGGGAGGGGGAGAATGGAGGAGGGGAGGGGGAGAATGGAGGAGGGGAGGGGGAGAATGGAGAATGGAGGAGGGGAGGGGGGAGAATGGAGAATGGAGGAGGGGAGGGGGAGAATGGAGAATGGAGGAGGGGAGGGGGAGAATGGAGAATGGAGGAGGGGAGGGGGAGAATGGAGAATGGAGGAGGGGAGGGGGGAGAATGGAGAATGGAGGAGGGGAGGGGGGAGAATGGAGAATGGAGGAGGGGAGGGGGAGAATGGAGGAGGGGAGGGGGAGAATGGAGGAGGGGAGTGGGGAGAATGGAGAATGGAGGAGGGGAGGGGGGGAGAATGGAGAATGGAGGAGGGGAGGGGGGGAGAATGGAGGAGGGGGGGGGAGAATGGAGAATGGAGGAGGGGGGGAGAATGGAGAATGGAGGAGGGAGGGGGAGAAATGGAGGAGGGAGAGGGGGGAGAATGGAGGAGGGGAGGGGGGAGAATGGAGAAGGGGAGGGGGAGAATGGAGAATGGGGGAGGGGAGGGGGGAGAATGGAGGAGGGGAGAGAATGGAGGAGAGGAGAGAATGGTGGAGGGGAGGGGACAGATTGGAGGAAGGGGGTGCAGAATAGGGGAGGGGAGAGAATGGAGGAGAGGGGAGAATGGAGGAGGGGGAGAGAGAATGGAGGAGGAGGGGAAAGAATGGAGGAGGAGGGGGGGAGAGAATGGAGGAGGGAAGAATGAATTGAGGAGGGGAGAGAGAAAATGGAGTAGTGGGGGAGAATGGAGGAGGGGGCAGAGAAGATGGAGGAGGGGAGAGAAAATGGTGGAGGGGAGGGGAGAGAATGGAGGAGGAGAGGGGGGAGAGAATGGAGGGGGTGGGAGGGAGGAGAGAATGGAGGGGGTGGGAGGGAGGAGAGAATGGAGGGGGGAGAGGGAAGGGGGGAGGGAATGGAGGGGAGAGGGTGGGGGGGTAAGGGGGAGGGGAGAGGGTGGGGGGAAGGGAGGAGAGGGAGCTGGAGAGGGTGGAGGGAAGATGGGGAAGGAAGAGAGTGGGGGGATGTAGGAGGAGGGGAGAGGGTAGGGGGAAGAGGGGGAGGGAGGGGCAGCGAATGAGGGGGAAGGATCCAAGGGGTGAAGGGGGTAGGTGAGGAGGGAGCAAAGGGGTGTGAAGGAGAAAATGGGTGTGGGTCAGTGGAGGGGGAGAGGGAATGGAAAAGGGAGGGGGAGAGTGGGTTTGAGGGAAGTTGGGAGGGGGGGGTAGTGAGGGAAGGGGTTAGGATGAATGAGGAATGAACTCCACAAAATGATAAATTAATAATTCCCCAGGTAGGAGCTATCACA
This sequence comes from Chiloscyllium punctatum, assembly GCF_047496795.1. Taxonomy (NCBI): domain Eukaryota; kingdom Metazoa; phylum Chordata; class Chondrichthyes; order Orectolobiformes; family Hemiscylliidae; genus Chiloscyllium; species Chiloscyllium punctatum. Next base: position 39,705,449 of record NC_092787.1, on the reverse strand, counting down.
TACTACAATTGTGACTGTAATTAAAAAGTGAATGTTTATTTATACAAAATTTCTCCCAAGCTCCAAGAACGTGACGTTGCATAAGTGGTGACACCTTGCCCCTTACTTTACACTCTCTGGCTGCCTTTGCCTTTCACCAAAGGCCTAGCCCAAACTGTTATTGTTGTTATCTAGTCACTGTCAAATTTCCACACCACCCTCCTCCTCTTTGTCCCCCCGATGCTCCTTCTGCTCCTTTGATATGATTACCATCAAACTGCTGAGCACCAAGTGTTACCTAATTGTGTAAATGGCTCCCACTCCTTGACTCCTTTCATTAGCTATATTGTACACCACTGCTCCAAAACCTACTCTCAGTTCCCTTTGTTCTTGCCATCGTCATCGTCAACATCCCTTTCCTCTCCAAAGTTGTACATGTCGTTGCTTTTCAAATCAGTCCCCATCTTTCCCAACCCTATTTTTGAACCCCCTCTTGTCATGTATTGACCCGTGCAAAAGCGCCTGATCAGAATCACAAGTGACAGCCTTTCTGACCACGATATTCATCCCCACAGCTCCACAACCACTACCTCTGTTCATCATTGGATACAATTACCTAACTCTTTACCCACGTGGTCAGTAAATGCTGGCCCAGTCAATGATGCCCATATCTGGTGAATGAATGAATAAATCTGGAAGTTCCTCATCATAGAATCACAATGTTCATCGATTCTCAGTTCTCTGCCCTGCAATGTTTTCTCTTCAGATCATTCTTCAACTCTGTTTTGAAAATTGTGATTGACCCTACTTCTGCTGAGCTTGCAGACAGAGCATTCCACATTCCAGGTACTCAACTGAGCCGACCTCCACCATACTCCAGGCAGTGATTTCCAGATCCTAACTGAATTGACCCTGCCTCCAACCTATTCTCACACAGTGCATTCTGAATCCTAACCATTTGCTGTATTAAAAAGCTGTTCTTTGTGTCAAGATTTTTTTTATTAAACTGATCATCTAGTTCTTTATCTTTTCACAAATGAGAACAGTTCCTCCCTATCTACTCTGTCCAGACCCCACGTTATTCTTGTCCCCTGTTCTCCATTTGTTGAAGCAGACTCAATTGGTTTCATTTTTACTAGTCTAACTGCAGAAAGTCTGCAGATTTCTCATCCATTCCTGTTCCGTAACCTCTGATGTGTTCAAATAATTTATCCTTGCACGCCCCCCGCCCCCCCATCTATTTCTGAATGCCGTGGTGCTTCTTGGCAATGTCATCTGAACACAAAGCCAGGTTCCATATGTATTCTGACAAAGTGACAACCTCACCGCACCTCTCTTGATTGCTCCTCTGCTTCAGTTTCTTTGATTCCTGCTATAAGCACTATGCTTTTGTTCGCCACATTTACTTCTCTGGCCACCATCTCAGGCTGAACCAGACTGCGACCTCAGTGCTACATCTGAACACGGGTGAGCTTCGGGCCACTTATCCTCTCCACCACCACCATTTGATAAAATGTCACAAAAAAGGTTATTTCAAAAATAGAAGGCTCACAGAATCCGGGGTAATGTAGTCGCATGGATTAATGATTGGTTCACACACGACAGAGAGTCAGAATTAATTTTTTTTAGATCAAAAAGATCTGTGGGATGAGGTTCCCATGGATCAGTTCTAGAGCCTCCTTAATTACTACATGTAAACTTGTAGGAGGGGGTAGACTGTAATGTATGCATATTTGCTGATGTTACGAAAATAGGTGAGCAGATAAAGAATCTGCAAGAGACTGAGATAGGTTGAGTGAGTGGGCAGAAACTTGGCAGATGAAGTTTAAGGTAGGAAAGTGAGAAGTCATGAACTTTGGTAGGAAGAATCAGACAGCAGACTATAAATAAGGAAAGACTCCAAAAGTGTGCATCACAAAGGATTAAGGGGGTTCTTGTGCATGAAACACAAAGGCAGAGGCAGCAAGTAATTAAGCAGGCAAATGGAATTTAGGCCTCTATTGCACAGTGGTTTGGAAACTAAAAATTGGGAAGTCTTGTTACAATGTACAGTATTGGTGAGGGTACATTTGGAGTAATGTGTACAGGGCCCATGTTTAAGGGTTTGTTGGTATTGGAGACAGTTCAAAAGCAATTTCATTAAGCTGACTCCTGGGATGAAAGGCTTGACTTGTTGAGAACAGCTGCACAGGTTATGCCTTTATCCATAAACGTTTAGAAAAATCAGTGGTGGATCTTATATAAATATATAAGATTATGAAGGGGTTTGACAAGGTAGATGTAGAGAAGATATTTCCATTATTGAGGGGGATCTCATGCTAAACGGGCACACTTATCTAACACTTTGAGGTGTGATGGAATTTCTTCTTTGAGGGTAGTGAATGTCTGGTATTCTCTACCCAGAGAGTTGTGGAAGCTAGGTCACTGAAGGTATTTGGAGAAAATGTGGATAGATTTTTGAAATATCAGGGAGTTAAGCTATATGAGAAGAGGAGTTGAGGCCTGGGGCAAATTAGTCATGATCTTGTTGAGTGGTGGGGCAAACTTGAGGGGCCGAATGGACCTATTTCTGTTTCTTCTTTTCTCCTCACAGAGGATGCCTACTTCCATCTTCACAATATCAGTGGTTCCAAACCTGTCTCAGCCTATCTGTCAATGAAACCCTCAATCATGCGTTTGTCACTCGGTTTCTTACCTATATTCACTTCAATAGACTCCCACTTGTGCCCTATGCCCTGTGTAAACGTGATGTCAAATTCTTTTTCTATGCCGAAACCTGCATTAAGTTCTGCTCACTCATGTCATGTTTCTTCCAGAGTGGCTGTTTGCATTTCCCGATCTGACCGTGTGTATCTTTTATATTACTGATTCCTCCACCACTAATTATCTATTACTTTTTTTTAGTGTTTCCTGAGATGGGACCACTTTTAGGTTAGACTCTGAAGTTGACAGTGCAGATCTATGGAAGGTAACTCATTGACTTGTATCATTCTACTGTATATCGGTGTTATGAAGTTGTAGACATGTACTGTACCTTTAAGGGAGCTGAAATGTCTGGCTGGCACAGAGTATGCTGATATATTTTAAAATGTAACATTTGGTTGAAGCAAATAGCTGGAGCTGTGTTGCCATGGAACAAAAACAAATCCAATCAGTTTAAATTATGCCCCAGATACCAAAATCCAATCAAATTTGGATTTTACTGTTTTGGATGGCATCAAACCAAATGAAATGATCTGATGTTTTTAGGTATAAAATCGGATACTTTGAACACCCTAGTTACAGGGCGAACGGCAAAGAGCAACCAACAAGCAACAACTGCCAGCAGAATAGCTCTCTGAAAGGTACCTGTCCATAAGAAGTTAGTGCAGCAGAACACCGAAACCGACCTAGAGAAATCTACAGAGAAAGTTCGGCATCCAAAGATGATAACTGGGTTTGAAATTGATTTTGCCATAAATTTAACAGGAAATTTATCGGACCAGCAATATAGAGTGATGGTGGGGCATGGGTGGTGTTATAGGGTAGAAATAGGTTTAAGAGAAAGGTGTTCTAAATAGTTGTTGTTTAATGTTCTCTTTTGGACTTAATAAATAAAATTGTAAATTTTTTTTCTTTAAATAATGTTATTTAGAATAGTTCTTTGCCACTTGAAATTTAATAGATTGTGGCACCAGGTGAGCTTTTCCGTGTGGCTGGTTTAAATTAGCAGAGGGGTTTACCCCCTGTCATAACAATCTGTCACTCAATAATTTACATAATGCGGCATATTGTTGAGATTTTGATATAGTGCAGTAGGAATCTAACTCATCTTTGTTATGTATTTCTTACAAGCAGGGTTTTTTTTTGTTGACCAAGCTGTTTTTCAGGAACACTTTAGGAATGCTAAATAAAGGTCAGTGGTACGATTTACAAAAGTAAAACAAGTATATCTGATGGCACCTCAGGAATATGCACGTTCCAGCCTAACCTACCATACTTTAAATCTTTCATTGTAGATGGTTGATCGGAAGCTGCTGGTGTTGTTTGGTAGTCAGTCTGGCACAGCACAGGATGTGGCTGAGCGGATCGGGAGGGAAGGAGTACGGCGACACTTCAAATGCAGCGTGGTGCCGTTGGATAGTTATACAATTGTGAGTATTGCCGGTTATGGAGCTAGATCAGGTCAACATTCTCCCCGTACACTGTCTCTTCCAAAATGCTACTGTACTGCGGGCACTACCAACAAATGGTGCCGCAGCATACCTGAGAGATGCTTTCAAGAAGAAGTGTAGCTCATGTTGCACAAAGATGATTTCAAGGTTACTTCTCCAGTTTTTAGGATGGCCTGTAGATTGAAATAAAGAGAGAAGAACTGTTGCATCATTGGTGCATTTTTAAAAACTTAACCTATTTTTCTAATCAACATGTTCAGGGATGTTATTACACGCCTCTGGAACAGGTAGGACTTGAACCTGGGCCACCTGGTCCAAGGATAGGGACACTACACTGCACCACAAGACGGATCCTACATGGTTCATTCAATGACCTCAGGACATTCCTAGATACTTTACAGCCAGTTGAGTCCTTGTCACGTGTGGCCAGTTTTATAATGGAGGAAACACAGCAGTTGGTCTGTGCACAAATACCGCTGAAATAATAGACTTAAAAGATAGTTGCTGGATTCTGGTGTGTGCAAATGGGTATAGGAAGAGTGCTGTGTGGGAGGGTTTCAACTAGTTCGGTGGGTAGACGGTCACAGTAACACCTACTGCCAACTGAAAAGGGCTCAGGAATAGTTACACAAGTGTACAATTGGCATGCATTGGATTTGTGCCTTGAAACGTTTTTAAATTGGCTTAAGCTCTAAAGATAATACATAATAGACTTCACAGCCCTGATTTCAGAGAAGCTTCAACTGAGCAGCGAGTATGTGTCTTCTTCATTTACTGAATTGTCAGAAGCTGGTTTTACAGAGGAACAGTTAACAAGGACTATTCGGCTTGATACAGGAACAGGCAATGGATTAGACTCAAAACTGGTTAACTTGAACTTTATTGTTCTTTATTTGTACGTCAGACCAACATATTAGTTTTAATGTAGCCAGCTGATACTCTTGACACTGACAAAGATTTTTGTATTTGCTCACATGCAGGTAATGCTCTTTGTATTATGACACAATTAAATGCTGATGAAATATTAGATAGGGAAATTAAGATGCAGAGAATACTGAAGAGTTGTAAATGTTACATCCTTTCTTCACAAAGCGTAAAGATAAGTACAGCAGTTGAGGCCAGTCATTTTAACTACAGTGATAGGGAAACTTTTAGAAATGATAATCTTGGACAAAATTAACAATGAAATGGGCAAATCTAGGTTAATTAAGGAAAGTCAGTGCAGAATTGTTAAGGGTAAATTATGTTTGACTGACTTAAGTGTGTTGTTTTCTTTAGGTAACCTAGAAGACATTTGATAAGATGGTGTGGAACAAATTTGTGAGCAAAGTTAGAGCTCACAGAAGAAAAGGCTTAGTAGCAATAGGGATACAAAATTGGCTGAAACACAGGATACGAAACAGTTAAGTGGTGAATGGTTGTCTTATAGATTGGAGCAAGGATAGATTTTTGCGAGGAAACAATGTTCGGAGTCCAACTCTTCCTGGTATAAATTAGTGATCTAAACCTTGGTCTACTTTTTGGATGTCACAAAATTTGGGAACTATGGTGAACTCTGAGGAAAATAGTTTTAAACTTCAGAAAGCGTAGACAGTTTGGAGAAATAGCAGGTTAAATTTAGTTCAGCGAAATGTGAAGTGATTCATTTTGGTAGAATGAGTAGAGATAATGTAAGTTAAAGGTTACAATTCTGAAAAACTCAGATGGATCTGAGGTAAGTCTTTGTAGGTAGCAAGACAGGTAGACAGGATGACTTTCTGAAGTAATTACTTCAGGAATAGGAGAGATCAGATCTGGGGGATATATGGAGGATGATCAATAAGATTGAGGGCAAGCGGAGGTTGTCATGTAGGATTTTAATGCAGTGGTAATAGAGAACTGGCTCAAAGGGGAAGATTGGGAAATTAATATTTCTGAGTAAAAAGTATTCAAAAAGAGAACAAAGAAATATCAACAAAAATATACTAACACTGAAGAGACTCAGTAAAGTTGAGGGGTCGTTGACAGAGGCTATCGGGCCACAAAATATTTTTTTCCCAAGGTTTCTTGAGCCTTTCTGCAGGACAACCTTTACTTCTCAGGGCCTCCTTTTTCAGCCTCATTAACTCCTTTATTACAGGAAGCAGTCACATGATAACATTACTTTCTGTACCTATCTTGACACATGAAGGATCTGGGATCACACAGAAGCCAGATTTAGAAAAAATCATAAATATTCTCAAAGAAAATCAACCGCCCTTTAAGTGTAATAGTACAACATTCAAGGAAACAAAAGGGTAACTAGGGAGAAAATAGGGCCCCTCAAAGATCAGCCTTTGTGTGGAACCGCAGAAATGGGGGAGATACTAAATGAATATTTTGCACCAGTATTTACTGTGGAAAAGGATATGGATTATATAGAATGTAGGGAAATAGATGGTGACACCTTGCAAAAATGTCCAAATTACAGAAGAGGAAGTGCTAGATATCTTTAAACGTATAACGGTGGATAAATCCCCAGGACCTGATCAGGTGTACCCTAGAACTCTGTGGGAAGCTAGAGAAGTGATTGCTGGGCTTATTGCTGAGATATTTGTATCATCGATAGTCACAGGTGAGGTGCCGGAAGACTGGAGGTTGGCTAATGTGATGCCACTGTTTAAGAAGGGCGGTAAGGACAAGCCAGGGAACTATAGACCGGTGAGCCTGACGTCGGAGGAGGGAATCCTGAGGGACAGGATGTACATGTATTTGGAAAGGCAAGGACTGATTAGAGATAGTCAACATGGCTTTGTGCATGGGAAATCATGTCGCACAAACTTGATTGAGTTTTTTGAGGAAGTAACAAAGAGGATTGATGAGGGCAGAGCGGTAGATGTGATCTATATGGACTTCAGTAAGGTGTTCGACAAGGTTCCCCATGGGAGACTGATTAGCAAGGTTAGATCTCATGGAATACAGGGAGAACTAGCCATTTGGATACAGAACTGGCACAAAGGCAAAAGACAGAGGGTGGTGGTGGAGAATTGTTTTTCAGACTGGAGGCCTGTGACCAGTGGAGTGCCACAAGGATCAGTGCTGTGTCCTCTACTTTTTGTCATTTACATAAATGATTTGGATTTGAGCATAAGAGGTACAGTTAGTAAGTTTGCAGATGACACCAAAATTGGAGGTGTTGTGGACAGCGAAGAGGGTTACCTCTGTTTACAACAGGATCTGGACCAGATGTTCCATTGGGCTGAGAAGCGGCAGATGGCGTTTAATTTAGATAAATGCGAGGTGCTGCATTTTGGGAAGGCAAATCTTAGCAGGACGTATACACTTAATGGTAAGGTCCTAGGGAGTGTTGCTGAACAAAGAGACCTTGGAGTGCAGGTTCATAGCTCCTTGAAAGTGGAATTGCAGGTAGATAGGATAGTGAAGAAGGCGCTTGGTATGCTTTCGTTTATTGGTCAGAGTATTGAGTACAGGAGTTGGGAGCTGAAAATATGGTGCTGGAAAAGCGCAGCAGGTCAGGCAGCATCCAAGGAACAGGAGAATCGACGTTTCAGGCATCAGCCCTTCAGGAATGAGGAAAATGTGTCCAGCAGGCTAAGATAAAAGGTAGGGAGGAGGGACTTGGGGGAGGGGTGTTGGGAATGTGATAGGTGGAGGGAGGTCAAGGTGAGGGTGATAGGCCAGAGTGGGGTGGGGGCGGAGAGGTCAGGAAGAAGATTGCAGGTTAGGAAGGCGGTGCTGAGTTCGAGAGATTTGACTGAGACAAGGTGGGGGGAGGGGAAATGAGGAAACTGGAGAAATCTGAGTTCATCCCTTGTGGTTGGAGGGTTCCCAGGCGGAAGATGAGGCGCTCTTCCTCCAACTGTCGTGTTGCCACGGTCTGGCGATGGAGGAGTCCAACGACCTGCATGTCCTTGGTGGAGTGGGAGGGGGAGTTGAAGTGTTGAGCCACAGGGTGGTTGGGTTGGTTGGTCCGGGTGTCCCAGAGGTGTTCTCTGAAACGTTCCGCAAGTAGGCGGCCTGTCTCCCCAATATAGAGGAGGCCACATCGGGTGCAGCAGATGCAATAGATGATGTGTGTGGAGGTGCAGGTGAATTTGTGGCGGATATGGAAGTGTCCCTTGGGGCCTTGGAGGGAGGTAAGGGGGGAGGTGTGGGCGCAAGTTTTGCATTTCTTGCGGTTGCAGGGGAAGGTGCCGGGAGTGGAGGTTGGGTTGGTGGGGGGTGTGGACCTGACGAGGGAGTCACGGAGGGAGTGGTCTTTTCGGAACGCTGATAGGGGGGGGGGAGGGAAATATGTCCCTGGTGGTGGGGTCCATTTGGAGGTGGCGGAAATGACGGCGGATGATACGCTGGACATGGAGGTTGGTGGGGTGGTAGGTGAGGATCAGTGGGGTTCTGTCCTGGTGGTGGTTGGAGGGGCGGGGCTCAAAGGCAGAGGAGCGGGAAGTGGAAGGGATGCGGTGGAGGGCATCGTCGACCACGTCTGGGGGGAAATTGCGGTCCTTGAAGAAGGAGGCCATCTGGGTGGTGCGGTTTTGGAACTGGTCCTCCTGGGAGCAGATGTGGCAGAGACGAAGGAATTGGGAATATGGGATGGCATTCGCTACAGGAATTGGGAGGTCATGTTGCGGCTGTAGAGGATATTGGTTAGGCCACTGTTGGAATATTGCATGCAGTTCTGGTTTCCTTCCTATCTGAAAGATGTTGTGAAACTTGAAAGGGTTCAGAAAAGATTTACAAGAATGTTGCCAGGATTGGAGGATTTGAGCTATAGGGAGAGGCTGAACAGTCTGGGGCTGTTTTCCCTGGAGCATCAGAGGGTGAGGGGTGACCTTATAGAGGTTTATAAAATCATGATGGACATATATAGGATAAATAGACAACGTCTTTTCCCTGGGGTTGGGGAGTCCAGAACTAGAGGGCATAGGTTTAGGGTGAGAGGGGAAAATATAAAAGAGACCTAAGGGGCAACTTTTCACGCAGAGGGTGGTACGTGTATGGAATGAGCTGCCAGAGGAAGTGGTGGAGGCTGGTACAATTGCAACATTTAAGAGGAATTTGGATGGGTATATGAATAGGAAGGGTTTGGAGGGATATGGGCTGGGTGCTGGCACGTGTGACTAGATTGGGTTGGGATATCTGGTCGGCATGGACAGGTTGGACCGAAGGGTCTGTTTCCATGCTGTACATCTCTAATGCTTTCATGGAGTCATAATGTCCTAGAGACCACAGAAATAGCCTTCAGGTTGATGGTTGATAGCCTCAAGGTTGGCATTCATTCATACCTTCCTGCTTTCCAGTCAGCTGGGTATTTATTTTTTGTACCGGTTTAAACTGTTCTGTCTTTAATGCAGCTTCCCCCTCTCTCCCACCCATCCCTTACAGCCTCCCTGTTACTCCCACCCATTCTGTTTCCAGCTTCACCAACCCCCAACCATTTCCTGTAGCTTCCCCTCTTTCCCATTGCTCCCTGCAGATTCTCTTCTCTCTTTTTGATCCCCCGCAGACTCTTTCTTCTCTCACTCTCTCTCTCTCACTCTCTCTCTCTCACTCTCTCTCTCTCACTCTCTCTCTCTCACTCTCTCTCTCTCACTCTCTCTCTCTCTCACTCTCTCTCTCACTCTCTCCCTTTTCCTCCCACCCATGCCCTTGGTAGCCTCCCTCTCCTGGACTCCATTTGTTTAGAATTAAGAAACCAAGGTGACGCTGTTTCTCTGGTGGGTGTATATGATAGGCCAACAAATAGTGGGATGTAAGTAGAGAAGCAGACTTGGAATATTGGAGAAAGATGGAAGAACTACAGAGTGATGATAGTGGAGGTTATCCTAAAAAAAAAAGTAGGATATGAACAATGATTCCTGTGAAATCATAGAGATGTACAGTACGAAAAAAGACCCTTGGGTCCCACCGTCCATTCGGCCTTATCCCTCTTGACCCTTCCTATTCCCATCCAGATACCTTTTAAATATTGTAATTATACTAGCTTCCACCAAAAATGGGGAAGTTACTCCTTCAGTACTACATTGTTTAAGTATCACATTGTCTGTGCTCTTGAGCTTTGTTGTTAATGTGATGTTCATTCTGTTCTTTTTTTCCTTCCTGCTTAGGCTGACCTGATCCAGGAGCCCTTGGTGGTGTTTGTGTGCTCCACCACAGGTCAGGGTGAACCTCCAGACAACATGAAGGTACAGAAACAAAAGCTGATGGGATAAAACCTCTGAACCTTTAGCACCGAATTTGAGTAGACCATGATAAAGGCTGCATTTATGTAGTTGTAAATCATTTGGATAAATAGATGCATAAGCTAGTAATAAGGGAAATGGGTTCAAATTGGAATTTAAATTCAATGAATTAATCTGGATTATAAAGCTAGTCCCATGGTGACCATGAAACAGTCATCAGTTGTGCAAACTCATCTGGGCCGCTAACGTCCTTAAGGAAAGAAAATCTGCTCTACTTCTGGTCTGATGTAGCCTATTAGTGAGTTTTGAGAAGATTTGTAGCTCAGGTTGAGGTTCTGGGTGTAGGTTTGCTCGCTGAGCTGGAAGGATCATTTTCAGACATTACGTCACCCTACTATGTACCATCTTCAGTGGGCTGCAGGTGAAGCACTGTACATGATTCCTGCTTTCTATTTATATGTTTGGGTTGGTAATGTCACTTCCTGTGATGATGTCATTTCCTCCTCTTTTTATCTGAGTGTGGTAAATGGGGTCTAACTCAATGTGTTTGTTGATAGACTTCCGGTTGGAATGTCATGCCTCTAGGAATTCTTGTACGTGTCTCTGTTTGGCTTGTCCTAGGATGGATATGTTGTCCCAGTCGAAGTGGTGTCCTTCTTCATCTGTATGTAAGGGTACTAGTGAGAGAGGGTCATGTCTTTTTGTGGCTAGTTGATGTTCATGTATCCTGGTGGCTAGTTTTCTACCTGTTTGTCCAATGTTGGGTTTGTTACAGTTCTTGCATGATATTTCTGTATAGGGTCTTTCAAGTTCATAATCTGCTGCTTGTGTATTCTACCATCCCCTAAGAAAAAGAATAGGAAATAACATCACCACAGGAAATGACATCACCAACCCAAAGAAACCCAAACATATAAATAGAAAGCAAAGAATCATTTGCAGTGCTTCACCTGGAGCCCACTGAAGATGCTACCTAGTAGAGTGATGAAACGAAACGTCTAGAAATGAACCTTCGAGCTCAGCGAGCAAATCTACATCCACATATAGCCTATTATATGACTCCAGAGCCACAATGACGTAGTTGACTCTCAACTGCCCTCCAAAATACCACTGGCAAGCCACTCATTTCAAGGCAACAAATGCTGACTTTTCCAGTAATGCCCAAATCCCATGAAAGAACAAAGAAACATTTCACGTGGTGGAATATGTGCAGTTTTGTAAAGAATTTGATTTCCCTCCGCCCAGACAGTCTGGGATCAGGATAAGACTCCTGATATCATCTGGGAACTAAATACACCTCCTCCTGAATATAATACATATACAGTCTGAGATTAGGATATCCTGAGTCATGTCACTCTGAAAGAATTATAACCCAGTAGAGGTGGGTAATGGAAACACTGGGCTTGATATTCCTTGCCATATGACCACAGTAACTCAGTGAATGGGAAACCAGATCATCCCAACTCCCAAAGGCAAGTACATTTATAACACTGCCTATGTGTCCAAGGGGAGCAGGAATTCTTCACAGTCAGCTCCTCAACCAAATCTTCCAACCTTCCTTTTTTTATATTCATTCATGGGATGTGGGTGTTGCTTTCTATTTATTGCCCAGTGGGCAGTTGAGAATCAACCACATTGGTGTCACATGCAGGCCAGACCAGGTAAAGATGGCAGATTTCCTTCCCTAAAGTGCACTTGTGAAGCACAACAGTCAATAGTGATCATGTGGTCATCATGAAGTGAGCTTCCTTTTGCAGATTTTGTTTATTGATGGTGGGATTTGAGTCCATGTCACCTCTTCCTATTGCAGAATATGGCCTTGCACACACTCCCGCCTGCCCGATGCAGCCTCCTCCCCCACTATCCAGAAATTCATAAAATGCTTGCAGCACAGAAGAAGGGCATTGAGCCCTTTGTGTTTGTCTCTGCGGGAGCAATTGAGCTAATGCCACTGCCTCACATTTTCCTGCACAATGCTGGTTTTCAAATAGTCATCCAATTCCAATGTCTCAGTCAAACCTGCCTTCACAACACTTTGAGGCACAGCATTCTAACTATCCTGTGACAAAGGGAGGACAGCAGATGCTGGAGAATCAGTCAGAAAGTGTGGCACTGGAAAAGCACAGCAGTTCAGGCAGCATCTGAGGAGCAGGAGTTTCTACATTTCGGGCATAATCCTGATGAAGACTCTATGCCTGAAACGTCGACTGTCCTGTCCCTCAGATGCTACCTGACCTGCTGTGCTTTTCCAGCACCAGAGTTTTTGATTCTAACTAGCCTACCCACTCACTATCTTACTTTGTGTCTGCATTGCTTCCTTTGCCAATTGCTGTAACCTGTTGTTGTCTGGTCTTGAATCTTCCACGAATGGAAACAACTCATCTGTATCTACTCTGGTAAAAACAAGGTAAAAACAATGACTGCAGATGCTGAAAATCAAATACTGGATTAGTGGTGCTGGAAGAGCACAGCAGTTCAGGCAGCATCCAACGAGCAGCAAAATCAACGTTTCGGGCAAAAGCCGTATCTACTCTGTCTAGACTGATTGGAATTTTGAATGCCTCTATCTAAATTCCTCAGCTTTCTACTCCAAGGATATTCCTTTCTTCAATCTATCCATCTATCCTTGTTGCTGGGACTGTTCTTGTGAATGCTTCTTGCATTCCCTGTAATGCCTTCAGACTTACTAAAGTTTATAAAATTGGGTTTGTGGGCTGTGGACATCACTGACTAGGTCAACATTTATTATTATCCAAATTGTCCTGGAATAGGTGATGATGAGCTGCCTTCTTGAACCACTGCAGTCTTTGGGGTTTAGGGATACTCATAACAGTGATTTGGAGGGATTGACCCAGCGATAGTGAATGGCTTGTAGGGAAACGTACAGATGGTTGTCTTCCATACATCTGTTACCCTTGTAATTCTAGTGGGCGGCACGGTGGCACAGTGGTTAGCACTGCTGCCTCACAGCGCCAGAGACCCGGGTTCAATTCCCACCTCGGGCGACTGTCTGTGTGGAGTTTGCACATTCTCCCCGTGTCTGCGTGGGTTTCCTCCAGGTGCTCCGGTTTCCTCTCGCAGTCCAAAAATGTGCAGGTCAGGTGAATTTGCCATGCTAAATTGCCCGTAGTGTTAGATGTAGGGGTAAATGTAGGGGAATGGGTATGGGTGGGTGCGCTTCGGTGGATCAGTGTGGACTTGTTGGGCCGAAGGGCCTGTTTCCACACTGGAAGTAATCTAATCTAATGGTATGGTTCACATGTTTGCACAGAACTGTCAAAGCTTTGGGGAAGGCGACAGCCTCGTGGTAATATTTTCAGACTGTTAATCCAGAGATGCAAATAATGTTCTGGGGATCCAGGTTGAATCCTGCTGTGGCAGCTGGTGGAATTTAAGTTCAATATATATTGCAATTACAAGCCTAATGATGATCACAAATCCATTGTTGATTGTTGGAAAAACCCATCTGGTTCACTAATGCCCTTTAAGGGAAGGAAACTGCCATCTTCACCTGTCTGGCCGTACATGTGACTCTAGACTCAGCAATGTGGTTAAGTGTTAACTGCCCTTTGGGCAATAAATGCTGGCCTAGCCAGCAATGCCCAAAGCAATGCCTCTCAATGAATGAAAACAATGGAACTTGGGGTAAGTTACTGCAGTCGATTTTGTTGATGGTGTGCACTGATGTCATTGTGCATTGGAGAGTGTGAATGTTGAAGGTGCATGTGGTGCCCATCAAGCTGGCTGCTTTTTTTTCTGGATAGTGTCGAGCTTCTTGAGCATTGCTGTAACTGCACCCATCCAGACAAGTGGAGAGTGTTCTATCACTCTCCTGACGTGTGCTTTGCAGATGGGGAACAGGAATTTGGGAGACAGGAGATGTTAGTTACTTATCTCTGAATTCCAGTTTCTGACCTGCTCTTTTGTGGCTGGACCAGTTCAGCTTCAAGTGAATAGTAATCCCCAAGGTATTGATGGTGGAGATGGTTAGATATTATCTTGTTGAAGATGGTTATTGCATGGCACTTATGTGACATAAATGTTACTTGCTACTAGTGTCCAGAATTGGAGGCAGTGTTCCAGTTGAGATTGAGCTATTGTGTTTTCTTTTAACAGCGAAGCTCATAATGCTTCTCCTGCTGATCATAGCCTCTGTCTGTCTGTCTGTCTCTCTTTCCATCCACTGCAATCTGTACCTGTCCACATTTTTATTCCTGGGTGTCGTCCCCAAGGGTTTCCTTACCATCGGCAGCCAGCCTCCGTTTGATCGATTGGTAGGTGAGGTTTATTGAGTGTTTACATTAATCAGGATCTCCGCATCCCTTGCTGAATTTTTCAGCTATTTTCTGGCCTCCTGTACTCCCAGCCAGTTTGGGCGGCACGGTGGCTTATTGGTTAGCACTTCTTTGTCACAAGGAACCAGGTTCAATTCCAGCCTCAGGTGAATGTCTGTGTGGAGTTTGCACATCCGCCCAGTGTCTGCATGTATTTCCTTCAGCTGCTCTGCTTTCCTCCCATAGTCCAGTGACGCACAAGTTAGGTGGGTTGGCCCTGTTATTGCTCATAGTGCCCAGGGATATGTAGATTAGGTGGATTGGCCATGGGAAATGTAGGGTTACAAGGGTAGTGTAAGGGGATGGGTCTGGGTGGGATGCGGGATTTTATGATTCTGATTCTAGACAGTTTGAAACTGAATTGACATGTGTGTCCATTATCATACTCCATTGTGCTCCTATTGTTAGAATCTATCACTATCCTCCCCACTACCCTCTTGTTCCCTATTTGTTTTCTAGCCCTTCACCTTGCACTTCCCTGTCCTCCCCACTGAGTGATTTAGTTTGATCTTCTAACTCTCTCTTTCTTTTCCCTGTAGAAATTTTGGCGATTTATCTTTCGAAGGAACCTTCCTGCAAACTCCCTTTCCCTGATGGATTGTGCTGTCCTGGGTCTTGGAGATTCCTCCTATCCAAAGTAAGTTGAGTGAAAATGTTGTGGGCAGTGGGTTTAACCGCTGATCACTTTTATACGATTGTGAAGTTTAATATCTTTGCCGAGTGCTGAGTCAATGACCATGTGCCTCCAGCGACAGAGAGAGAAAATGCATCAACTATAATACAGTGAGTGCTGAACCCTTTCTCCCCAAACCCAGGGCGAGATTGTGTTACTTGTGATAGCTGTGTGGGTTCATACAACAAATAACTAAAATGGCTGTATGAGATCTCTATGACTGTACGACCATCCTGGTTTGATCTGCAGCCTGTGGTGCATTAGGTGAAATAGTTGACAGCCAATGGTCCTTCGGAGAAGAGGAAAATTTGTTGTGGTTCCAGCAGTGCCCACTACAGGGAATGCACATGTGGAATTATAGCAGGATGGCATATCTCCTTCAGTCAAATGGCCTGTCAATGCCCACTGTTGAAGTTGCTGCAAGATGCTAGCCACTGTGTGAGCAGCAGTATATTAACACCTTTAGAAGAAGAGAGGAAGTGAGAGAGTTCAGAAATGAAACATCCCATTTGCAAAGTGACACTTTTCTCACTTGTTACATTTAAGGATAATCAGAATAGGCTGGGATGAACTTTGTTGACATACTTTGTCTCATAGTCTGCATCATTCCAGCTTTTCAAGTCCCATTAGAACAGACAGAGAGAGGTTCTGGCATAGCATCTAATTCAAAAGATGGCATCTCTAGCAATGTAATTAGGATTATTTACTCCGAAGGATAGCCTGCTATGAAAATGTAACCCATGTCCATAACATTATCTGTTTGTACAGTCTGGGATCTGAGATTATTTCATAGAGTCCGCACAGTATGGAAGCAGGCCATTTGGCCCACAAGTCCAAACCGACCCTTCAAAGAACACCCCATCTGGAGCCACCCCCAAACCCTATCCACGTAACCCTACATTTCATATGGCTAATCCACCTAGCCTGCGCATTCTTGGGCACTATGGGCAATTTAGTGTGGACTGTGGGAGGAAACCAGAGCACCAGGAGGAAACCCATGCAGACAAGGAGAGAATGCGCAAAGTCCACACAGACAGTCGCCAGAAGGTGGAATTGAACCTGGGTCCCTGACACTGTGAGGCAGCAGTGCTAACCACAGAATCACCATGCTGCATGACCAACAGAGAGTATCTGTGTGTCTCGGGAGAGGAGGAGAGTGGGTAAAACTGTAATAATTTATCCCAAATCCAATGTCATGTCCCTGCTGTGATTTTGATGACAGTGGTTTGCAGGGTCTGTGATACCCCCTTTGTAGTGCCGTTGGAGATTTCATTAACATATTTAAATAAGACTTTCATAATATTGATCTGATTTTCCAGGATTCCAGAAACATGGAGTGAAAGGGAAGCAGGAGGCACCAGCTCTAGAAAACAATTGCCTTTCAAAGTACCACCCTTGGGCCAAGGGGAGTAGGAATGCTCCAGTCTCAGTCCATCAAAGAAACCTTCTTTGTTTCTCCTGCCAATTGGATTTCCTCCCTTCTCACTAGACTGTCAATG
This sequence comes from Chiloscyllium punctatum, assembly GCF_047496795.1. Lineage (NCBI taxonomy): Eukaryota > Metazoa > Chordata > Chondrichthyes > Orectolobiformes > Hemiscylliidae > Chiloscyllium > Chiloscyllium punctatum. The sequence continues at coordinate 39,688,649 of NC_092787.1, read as the reverse complement.
TGGCTTATCTCTTTCCTTGTCGAATAAAGTCTGTCTTTCTCTGCCTTTCTGTCATAGAATCCTTCAGCATGGAGACAGGCCCTTCAGCCCAGACTGGTCCATCCCGACCAAACATCTCCATCCACGCGAACCCCATTTTCTTGCACTTGGCCCATATCCTTCCAAATCTTTCCAACCATGTACTTGCCCAAATACCTTTTAAATGTCGTTAATGTACCTGCCTCAACCACTTCTGCTGGCAGCTGACTCCATATGCTCATTCCATATGCTGTGTAAAAAAATAAGTTGCTCCCCAGGTTCCCTTTTATTCTTTTAGGAGAAAGTGAGGACTGCAGATGCTGGAGATCAGAGCTGAAAATGTGTTGCTGGAAAAGTGCAGCAGGTCAGGCAGCATCCAAGGAGCAGGAGAATCGACGTTTCGGGCATGAGCCCTTCTTCAGGAACGAGGAGGGTGTGCCAAGCAAGCTCCTCATTCCTGAAGAAGGGCTCGTGCCCGAAACGTCGATTCTCCTGCTCCTTGGATGCTGCCTGACCTGCTGCGCTTTTCCAGCAACACATTTTCATCACATTTTCTTTCCCCTCTAACCTTAAACTGATGCCCTCTAGTCCTTGACTCCCTAACCCTGGGAAAAAGACGGAGTGCATTCACCCTATCCAGTCCTCTCATGATCTTATACACTTCTATAAGATCCTCCCTCAGTCTCCTAAACTCGAAAGAAAAACGTCTCAGTTTTTCCAACCTCTCTCTATAACCAGACCCTGGCAACATTCTTGTAAATTTCTTCTGCACTCTTTCCAGTTTAATAACATCCTTCCTGTAGCAAAGTGACCAAAACTGAACACAATACTCCAAGTGCATCCTCACCAACGTCCTGTACAACTGCAACATAACTTCCCAACTTCTATACTCAGTACCCTGACTGATGAAAGCCAGTGTGCAAAAAGCCTTCTTCACTGCCCTGTCTACCTGTAATAAAGGGCTTATGCCCAAAGCGTTGATTCTCCTGCTCCTCGTTTGCTGTCTGATCTGCTGTGCTTTTCCAGAACTACACTCTCGACTCTGAGCTCCAGCATCTGCAGTCCTCACTTTCTCCTACCTGTGATTCCAGTTTCAGAGAACCATACACCTGAACTCCAAAGTCCCTCTGTTCCACTACACTACTTAAGGTCCTACCATTCACCATGAAACTCCTACCTTGATTTGACTTTCCAAAATGCAAGACCTCACGGTTATCTATATTAGACTCTCACTTGCCATTTCTCGGCCCACTTCCCCAGCTGATCAAAGCCCTGCTGCCATTTCTGATAACCTTCCTCACTGTCCATAATACCGCCTATTTTCATGTCATCCGCAAACTTACTAATCATACCTAGTTCCAATCATTGATGTAGATCACAAATAGCAATGGGCCCAGCACCAATCACTGACGTACACCACTAGTCACAGACCTCCAGTCCAACAAGCATCCTTCCACTATTACCCTCTGCTTACTACCATCAAGTCAATTGTCTACCCGATTTGCCAGCTCTCATTGGATTCCATCACGATCTCTATGTTTCACTCCATCAGATGATGGCCTCTTTATCTCTCCCGCCAATTGTAGGATTTCTATCTCTCTCCCTTTTCTTTTTCTCCCTGTCTTGTATTGCTGTCTCAATCTCACTGCTGTTTCTCTTCCTATTGCCAATCCCAGTCACTTTCTACAGTTGATCACACCTTTTGTCCCACCTCCCAATTGCAGTCTTCTCACTCCATTTGAAGTCTGTTCAAGACTTCGATATCATCATATGAAATGGAGCTATGATTCAGAAGTTAACAGTGGGAAGCTGTGAGAGATTGATGTCTGCGCAGGATGTTCACTCTGTGAAGCTTCACCTTACTGAAGTGCGATGACTGGAACTGAGCACATTCCTGTATTTGTAGTCTAACCAGAGCTTTATACCAACTTAGTACAGCTTATCTAGGTTTGTCTTGGATATCTCTTTTTATGAAGTTTAAGGTCCCATATGCTTTGTTAACTACTGTCTGAATTCATTGCATTGTCTTCAAAGATTAGGTCCTGGTTCCTGCTTTCCCTGCACATTCTTTAGAAATAGGCTATTAAATCTTCATTGGCTCCCCCTATCTCTCCTGCCAAAGATTATCACCTCTCACTTCTCTAAATTAAATTATATGCGTCTTGTCAGTAATTTCTACAGCGTATCTTTACCTTGTTGATTAGTATCTATCAACCAAGACTCTAATATGAGTCTCACCAGTACATTTGATAATGTTACTATATTCCAGTATATGAATCATTTATATCTACCAAAATGGTCCGAGCACTGACTCTATGAAATCACTTTTCTTTCCTTAAGCCAATTTATTATTAAAGCTGACATCAATCCTCTTATTCCATGAGGCCCAAAATTTTTAACCAATTTTTTGTGGTAATTTGTCAGTTTTTTTTTAAATCAATATAGACAACATGGACTGCACTTCCTTAACAAAAAAACTAGATCAGTCAAACACAACTTGCCTTTCACAAATCCATGCTGGCTCTCTTTAATTAACTCTACAAGTGTCTATTAACTTTATCCCCCTATTTTTTTTTTTCTAAAACCATATCTATCACAAATGTTAAATTTACTGTTCTGCAGTTACTACTAGATATAATCTTGAAATAACTCCACAGAGGCTGGTGTCTTATCACCAAGTCACCTTTTATTTACTTGTGGAGAGTTCTTGATACTGATCCAGCTCTAGTGAACAGTGTGGCTGACACTCCTTCTCTGTCAGCCAGGGCTCTCTGATTGGACCAGATTAACAACCCCAGTCAGGAAACTCATACTCTGAGGTCCACCAGGCTGATGTCATTGCAATCACTACAGTTCTTACACTGTTTCTTGAATGAGGTTGTCAGCTTTGCCATAATTCTCTGGTACCTCCCTGTAACTCGTGAACTTTGGGAGATTACAGAAATGTCTTCCACTATCTTTATCCCAATTACTTTATGAACCTGGGATGTAATCCACTCTCAGCATAACCAGTTTTTCTCATGCATCCTGCCTCTCAATTTTCACCTCACAATCGATATTTGTCCTCTTCCTTAACTAATGTATTTAAATAATTTAGCTTTGTCCTGCGCCTGTAACCATCCCGTTAACCCTAATAGCCCCCACCCTCTCTTGGCAGCCACTTACAATTTATCTGCCGATAGAACATTTTTATATTTCCTTTTATATTAACAGCCATTCTATCTTCTTATTGTCTCCTTGCCAGTCTTATTTCTCTCTTCATTTCCCCCTTCAATTTGATTTTCACCTGAAGATTCCAAGCATCATACGCTTTTTTTGTTCAATGATTATTGTCTCTCTCCCCTGTCATCCAAGGAAACCCTAGCTTTGGTTTCTCTAATGTTCCAGCCTGTTGGAATTTATCTAGCCTGTGTCTGAAAATCACTTCCTTAAAGATTTCCATTGTTCTGGTATATATTATTCTGACTAAATTCCCTCTCATCCCATTAAAGCTAATTGTCTTCTATTCTACAAGTTCTACTTGAGATTGTTCCTTGTTTTTCTACACTTACAGTATAAAAGTAGGGAAGTGTTGCTGCAGCTGTACATTATTGAGACTGACCTTGGAGTATCATGTATCATGTACTCGTTTTGGCCTCTTTAGCTGAGGAGGGATGCAGTTGCATTCAATGTAGTTTTGAGGAGTTCACTAGATTGATTTCAGTGATGAGTTTTTCTTATTGAAGGGAAATTGAGCAGTTAACATCTATACTTTCTCGAGTTTAGAAGAACGAAGGGCACCCTAATTGAGCCTTATAAAGTGTGAAAGGGAATTGACAAAGTAGTCATAGAAATGATGTTTCCTCTTGTAGTGTAATGTAGAACAAAGGATCATAGTTTTTGGATAAGGAGTTGTCGATCTGAAATAGAGATGAGGAGAAATCACTTCTCTCAAAGGGTTAGGAATTTGTGGAATCTCTAGTTTGTGGTGGATGCCATAACATTGTGTAAATTTAAGAAGGTGATGCACAGATTTTTAATCAGTAATTGGTTGAAGGGTTATGGAGAGAAGATGAGAAGTGGAGTTGAGGCTGAGATAGAATCAGCCATGGTCACTATCAAAGGTCGGAGCAGGCGTGAAGGGCTGAATTATGTACTCCTGCTGGTTCTCCTCTTCTTTGTATTTATTGAGATCTACTGATAGGCTGATCACTCTTTAAGAAGTGTTTTCCTACAGACATTGGGCTTATCTTATTCCCAAAGGAATCCTTCCATTCAGTTTTGATTGTGAATTACTGGTCAAGAGAATTCTCCTGAATACATTTCAGGAATTCCTCACCTTCCTTTTATTTTACTCCGTCATTATCCCAATTGATGTTTGGTTCAGTAAAAGTTCCTGACAAGACCACTCTTGCTCTTAGAAATCTGAGATTTTCCTGAAGATTTGCACCCCTATCTCTTCATAATTCTGTGACTTAAGAACCATAAGAGTACAAAGTCTGAGCAGATCTGAGTGATTCCAGAAGTATTTAATATATTACTATTGTAAATAATACGACTTATAGCATAAGTTAATTTGTTTGAACTTGAATAAATTTTAATATGACTTGAGTTTGTACAGAATGTATTCCTCATTTATAAAGAAGTGATTGTTTTTCTAAACTAAAGGTTTAACTTTGTTGCCAAGAAGCTGAGTAAGCGTTTGATTCAGCTGGGATGCAATGGATTGCTGCCTGTGGGATTGGGCGATGACCAGCATGACCTGGGGTAAGACTGATCTCCCCCACCCCCATCCAAATCTTTCAACTGTGCTGGCTGGTTAATGGAATAGGTTCAAAAACACACTGAAAATAATGTACCGTGTGAAGGTGAATATTTAAATCTTGAGCCTAGGTGTCTTCCTTAAATCTCTCGGAACCAATTCATTGATCCATTAGCACGATTTCCCTTCCTGTATTCTTTTTATACCGTACAGTGACTGAGTTTTAATTTAATTTACTTTGTGAAGTTTAAGACAGTGAAACCTAGAAATTACTGTTAGGTCTTCATTGATCAACTCTTAACACCTTCATGTGGTTTCCCTTTTCTGTTATTTACAGCCAGGGTTCACTTTAACCTTGTCTTTATGTTGGACGCTGGCTAGTCTGGGTTTATTATGCATCCCTATTCTCCTTTGATCATTCTCTCACCATTCATGCTAACTGCTGAGAGAGACATGTAGTATGGAACATGAGCTACAATCACATAGGGGTAAGGAAAATAAAGTTGAGATGTGCTAGTTGAATGAGAATTCTTAAAGAGTAATATCAAAATGACAGTAACTCTCCGCAAGGCTAAAACATTGCAAAGATGCATTTGTATTACTTAGCAAATGTCTTAGCAGCCTGCTGCTTGTATCTTACAGTTTCAGGACAGGCTAAACTGCACGTACTCGGAGCAACCCTCATGTGGCTTATAGGTAAATAAAATAGGGACATATTTAATGTTGGCTCCTCACCAGTATGACATTCACTGCCCTGGTTAGTCATATTACACAAACTAATCAGGTGAAAATAGCCCATAGACTGCTTTGTTAACCAAATAGTGGCTAGTTAGCTCAATTGGTTAAATCAACGAGGAGAAAGTGAGGACTCCAGATGCTGGAGAACGTTGCTGGGAAAGCATGGCAGGTCAGGCAGCGTCCTGACTCCTGCTCTTCGGATGCTGCCTGACCTGCTGTGCTTTCCCAGCAACACGCACTCGACTCAATTGGTTAGATGGCTAGCACGTGGTTCAGAGCACAGGTCCAATTCCCATGCCAACCAAGCTCCCCATACTGCCCCTGAGAGTGGAAGACAAGATACCACAGAAAGATAGCCAAGGAGATGGTAGAATGAAGCACCAGCAAGCAATATTTCAAGGACCTATCTTTGGGCAAAACATATCTAAATGATTGAATGTTTTGTCTGTGAAACTCTCTTCCCTGGTGCTGTATAACTCTATGACCATGACTCTGTGAGTTAGATCTTTGATGGGTGGTGGCAGATAGGGTTATCATATCCAGATCAGGCATGATCTCATCGATGACAGAGCATGTTTAAAGGATTGAATGGCCACTTCCTGTTTCTATGTTCATATTGTGCAATTTGATTTAGACTCCTACTTGGAGGTCACTCTTTAGTATCCATTGTTCCTCGTGAAGCATTTGAGCTCATTGTTTCTGGTGTCTATCATTGAATCAATATCTTTAGAAAAGATTGGACCTATCTCTGGCTGAAACCTGCCCATTTTATTTGTCCTGTTTTCTGAAAAAATCTTCACACTATCTCTTATCAGAGCTGTTTACAGAGCTTTCCCAAGGTGTAATGTATTGATCTTATTTAACTTGTTTGTTCTGTCCAGACCTGATGCTGTAATTGATCCCTGGTTAAAGCAGTTCTGGGAGCAAGCCTTGAATCTCTACCCTCTGCCACCAGGGTTAAACGTGCTCGGTGATGATATCATGTGAGTATAATGCTGCGAGAAGCTGCAGGAGGGATGTATGCATCTTGTTCTTGGGTTTGCCAGGTGTAAAACTGAGTAGGTTCCTGACAGAACGTTGGACCGTTCAGAAAAAATGGAAGATTAGTGTACGTAAAGGTCATATGATAAATAAAATATTCCTTTCTCCCTCCCCCCACGTTATTGTGAACTTCCCCAGCCACAGTCTCTGTGCTCTGTAATCTTGTGGGGCTCAGATTTGGATTTCCATAACCCTCAATATCTTTTCTCAGCATGAATCCATGTGCAAACGGTTTTGCTTGAATTGTAATTTCTTGTTGCAGTCACTTGCCTTATTGTGGGTTGGCTGCTTAAAACAGGACTATATCATGTGTCATAAGAGAGGACAGCATATAATAGCCAAGATGTGGGTCTCTAAACCTCTAACCTTTCATCTTCTACAAGGAGGAAGCTGCGCAGATCCTCAGAAAGGAAAGATTCTAGAGAGGTCAGACATCGTGACGTAGAAGGCATGTTGTTCGAGGGTAGATATGTATTGCCACTATGCACAAGTCTAGGATTCTGATCTCCGCATGCCTTTGAAGAGACTGTGTAGCAGGCTGTTCGCAGGTGTTGGTGCTAACACTGGAGACTATATTGATTTTAGTTTGTTTATTCATGGGATGAGAGCATCGCTGGCTAGGCAGCATTTATTGTCTATCCCTAATTAAACAGAGGTCAGTTTAGAGTTAACCACGTTGCTGTGGGTCTGAAGTCACATGTAGACCAGACCAGGTAAGAATGACAATTTCCTTCCCTAAAGGGCCTTAGTGAATTAGATGCGTTTTTCCTGACAGTCAGCAATGTTTCCATGGTCACCATTAGACCCTTAATTCCAGATTAGTTTTTATTCGAAATCAAATTCTACCATCTGCCATGGGGGGTGATTCAAACCTGCATCCCCAGAACAGTACCAGGTTTGTTGAATTAACAGTCCAGCGATAATACCGCGAGGCCATTGCCTTCCCGATACAGCAGACAGTAGCACATTTGGAGGACTCTGTGACTTGCATTGCAATACCATGGTTTTGCATCAATGTCATTGATCTTGCACTATGCAGGCTATCTACCTTGTGACAGGGATGGCAGTGAAGATGGGATTTGTTTCCTTTCTGTTATGGGAAGTACCATACCCTTTGTGTAGTGTAGAAATGTGTATATGATGTTTATATTTTGAGTGTTGTTTTATTCCTTGTATAGATTGCCATCGAAATACAGCTTTCAGTTTGAGGATGATGCAACCAGTGGTGTCTCAGTGGAACCATTTTACAAAAATGCACAAGCTAAATTCCCACCCTCTCAGCTCCACCCATTTCCTGCTCCGATGATCTCAAACGAAAGGGTCACAGATGAAAACCACTTCCAGGATGTTCGGCTCATCACCTTCGATATCACTGGCTCTGGCATTGAGTAAGAACTATTTGAATCTCTGTTCTGGATGAGCAAATAGAATGTTTTAAAAAACTGCAGAATACACACAAGACTGACTAGAGACTGCAGTACTTGATCTCTATCATAATAATTGCAACTCCTCCAGGGGCTGCTAATTACTAATAATATTTCTAGCTTATCGTTAATCAAGTAAGTTGTTCCATTATTTCCAACTTATCATTATAAGTGTGCCTGACAGAGCAGTGCTCCCTCAGTACTGAATTTCCAATACTGGAGCACTCCCTCTGTACTGAGCCTCCAATAGTTCAGTGCTCCCTCAATGCTCACCATTGTCAGTTTCAAGTTACAATTTAAACTTAATTATTTCATCGTTTGAGATTTTAACCAAAAAGGCTAGAGGAGACATTCTGGTGCAGCATCCCAGTGACCTTAAGTTGTGAAAAACAATTATCAAAGCCAGGTAGCAACTCTGAGTGTAATACTGTTCTTTCTTTCTAGTTCGGCTTCAGGCGCAGGGTCCATATTCGGTGACTGGTCTCTCACCAACTTCTGGGGTCTTCCAGTTGGACAGTAGGCAGTAGTAGCTTCAGTTTCAAACTTGGTGCAGGCTTTGATGATGGAAAGCTGCAGTTTTAGTCATTTTCCAAACCACAGCATACAAATAAAACCAAGGAACTGCAGATGCTGGAAAAGCTCAGCAGGTTTGGCAGTATCTGTGGAGAGAAATGAGAGTTAATGTTTTGGGTCCAGTGACCCTTCTTCAGAAGTGATTGTAGCTAGGAAAAGGTTAATATATACGGTGAAGATCGTGGTGAAGGAGGGGAAGGAATAAATGATAGGTGGAGATGGAGCCCGGAGAGAGCAAGAGAACAACAGTTGAACAGTCTGGGAGAGTGAATAGCTGCTGGTGGAGACTCTTAGTAGCTGACAATGGGTTCATAGAATCCCTACAGTGTGGAAGCAGACTATTCGGCCCAACAAGTCCACACCGACTCTCCAAAGAACATTCCACCCAGACTCACCCTCTACTCTCTCCTTATAACTCTGCATTTCCCATGGCTAATCCATCTAGCCTACACACCCCTGGACACTATGGGCAATTTAGCATGGCCAATCCACCTAACTGCACATTTTTGGATTGTGGGAAGAAACCAGAGCATCTGGAGGAAATCCATGCAGTCACGTGCAAACTTAACACAATCTCCTGAGGCTGGAATTGAACCTGGGTCCCTGGTACTGTGAGGCAGCAGTGCTAACCATTGAGCCACTGTGCTTGGTTGTGGTAGCAGCACATGTGATGACAAAACCTGGTGTGCGGGGTTTGGGGTAAGAATATGGGAGAATATAGCTCAGGCCCTAAAATTATTGAACTCGATATTGAGTCCTGAAGGCTGCAGGGTTCCCAAGTAGAAAATAATGTTCTGTTCTTCCAGCGTGCACTGAGCTTTGTTGGAGCACAACAAACCTGAGACCGAGATCTTGGCCAATGAACAGGGTGGTGAGTTGACATGGCAGGTAACAGGAACCTCACTGTCATTTTTGCAGACAGAATGTACATGTTCTGCAAAGCGGTTGCCCAGTCTGCATTTCCTCTCCCCGGTTAGAGGAGATCACATTGTGAGCGGCGAATTCGGTAGACTAGATTGTGTGAAGTGCAGGTAAAGCACTGCTTCACCTGGAGAGGTGTGTTTGGAGCTTTGGATAGTGAGGAGGGTGATTGCAAGGGAAGGTGCCATGGGGCTGTGGGGGAGCAGCAGTGTACTAAAGTGTCCTGGAGGGAACGGGCCCTGAGGGAGGCTGACAAGGGAGGGAAATATGTGTCCGATAGTGGCAACCCACTGGAGATGGCAGAAATTGTGGGTAACGATCCTCTGGATGCAGATCTTGGTGCAGTGGTAAATGAGAACCTGGGATCCCTATCGCTGATGGGGGAAGATAAAGAAGGGCTGAGGGCCAAAGTGCAGGAGATGGGCTGAATATATTAGATTAGATTAGATTAGATTAGATTCCCTACACTGTGGAAACAGGCCCTTCGGCCCAACAAGTCCACATCGACCCTCCAAAGAGTAACCCCCCCCAGACCCATTCCCCTACATTTACCCCTGACTAAAGCACCTTATACTGTGGGCAATTTGACATGGCCAATTCACCTAACCTGCATATCTTTGGACTGTGGGAGGAAACCGGAGCACCCGGAGGAAACCCACGCAGACACTGGGAGAATGTGCAAACTCCACACAGACAGTCGCCTGAGGCTGGAATCGAACCCGGGTCCCTGGTACTGTGAGGCAGCAGTGCTGACCACTGAGCCATCTGTGCCGTCCCTTAGAAGATGCCCTGTAGAAGCTGGCATAATCAGAACAGATGTGCTGGAAACAGAGGATCTGGGAGAATAGAATAGTGGCTTTACAGAAAGTCGGATGTGAGGATGTATAGTCAAGGTAACCGTGAAAGCCGATGGATTTGTAATGGATGTCAGTAGTTAGTTGTTTCCTCAGAAATGGAACTAGAGATGTCAAGGAAGGGAAGGGAGGAGTCAGAGATGGACTAGATGAAGCTGACAGCAGGTTGGAAACTGGAAACAAATTGATAATCTCTTCCAATTCTGAATGAGAGAGGGAACCAGCAGCAGTTCATCGATATATTGGAAAGAGAGTTGTGGGTGGGGGCCTGAGTAGGACTGGAACAAGCAATGTACCACGTACCCCACAAAAAGACAGGCACAACTGAGACCCATGTGGGTACCCATGGCCTGAAGAAAATGAGAGGAGTTAAAGAAGAAATTGTTCAAAGTGGGGTCGAGCTCAGGCAGAGGAGGGTGATAGTGGATGGGGACAGTTCAGGTGACCAATGTCACGTCAACAGTTGTTGATAAACAGGTTGAGTGCAAGTACAAGAGCAGAGGGAGGTGTCCAAATGAAGGGCGAGTGTTGGAGGTGATGAAGGGATCTGCAGAATGGGGAGCGGACGCTTGTCCAAAGGTGGCACGATAGCTCGGTGGTGAGCACTGTTGCCTCACAGCACCAGGAACCTGGGTTCGATTCCAACCTCGGGCGACTATCAGTGTGGAGTTTGCACATTCTCCCTGTGTCTGTGTGGGTTTTCTCCGGGTGCTCCAGTTTCCTCCCACAATCCAAAGATGTGCAGGTCAGGTGAGTTGGCCATTCTGAATTGCCAATAGTGTTTGATGCATTAGTCAGAGGTAAATGTAGGGGAATGGGTCAGGGTGGGTTACTCATTGGAGGGTCGGTGTGGACTTGTTGGGCCGAAGGGCCTGTTTCCATACTGTAGGGAATCTATTCAAATGGGCAGGGAGGCGAAGAAGAAAAGTTCAACATCATGTCGTGCCTGAAAATTATTGTGGTGGGGATGCAGGGGAAACAAAACTAGAATTAGATTTTATTGTTATGTGTGCTCAAGTATAGGAATACAGGAGTACAGGGAAAGTGTACAAAATCACCGTTCACTGGTGCCATCTCGATTACAAAACCACAGTTTAAAAAAAAGCAACAACAATTTTTTAAAAACTAAGATCTTTGTTGAGTAATAACATTCAGCATCAGAGGATGGAAGGTCAGAAGGGACAGTAAATACATTGGGGTCAGGAGAGGGAATGAAGACAGAGGGACGGAGAAAGTAGGCAGGTTCCAGAGGGGTGTGGATATCTCAGAGTTGTTGCAGTATGCGCTTCTTGATGCCTGAAAGCAAATGAAAAAGTTTGTTTTAAATGAGCCAGAGGATTAAGTGGAACTGGGGCAGGGCAGCTATGAGCCAGCATGAAGTGGTGCTGATGGAGAGAGAGAGAGACAGAGGTCGAGAGTGTGCATTTAATGACGTATACATAGAGTGTAAATCTCAGGTTGTGGCTAGAACGGCTGTCTGAGGAGTATTGTGCATCACAGAGATACCTGTGATCCTGGGTGGATTCAAAACATGAAGCCTCAGTTGGAATCCACTACAGGTGAGCCTGAGTCTTGGGCAGTCACTGCGGAATATGATGTGGCTGATTCGAAGCGAGTTTTGGCAAATATCCTGTCAAACACCAGAAGTGAATCAAAAGTAATGATAGTAAATCAAAAAACAGATTGGAATGGTATTCCTGTCAGAGAGAGGAACAGAACTTCAAGGTGGGCATACCTGGAAGAGATGTGGCAGTGAGTTAAGCATTAAGCAAACTGTGGATGCTGGAAATCAAAAATTAAAACAGAAATTGTTGGAAAAATGCACAGAATGATCAATTATATAACTGGATTGTGATTGGCCTAAGTGAGGTGAGGCTCATTGCTCATTGGTTTACGATTTATTGGACTGGGGTGGACAGAGTTAAAAATCACACAACACCAAGTTATAGTCCAACAGGTTTATTTGGAAGCAAAGCTAGTGCTTCCAAATCAACCTTTTGGATCACAATCTGGTGGTGTGTGATTTTTAACTCATTGGTTTATGGGGTATATCATCATTCTGTTGTCACTCTAAAGGGTGATGCACATTGGTTGGTGTCACTTTCCATTATCTCCTGACTGGTCCTTCGGCTGTTACGTACCCATGGGAATGTTCTCTTCATGCTGGTTTGCTATTCTTACTTGCACGACTCTCATCTCAGATGATGAGCTAGTTTACGGTATCTTTCTTACCCATTTGTTTAAGAAAAGGAGATGTAGATGTTTTCTAGTCAGCTTGTTCAGAGATGTTATGATACATATTTGGAGGAGGAGGGGCTTGAACTCAGGCCTGCTGGCCCAGAGCTAGAGATGCTACCACTGTTCCACAAGGTCTCTAGGAAGGTAGATATATGCTGTCAGGACCCAATGATTATTACTTGAATTGTCATTTCAATTTTTACTTAATTGGTACAAGTTCCTCTTTAAATCAAAGACCTATTGTTGGTCATTTTTCCATTTTAGGGGCCATCTATTAGGTCTCTGTGGTTATGAATGCCTTAGAATGAGTTTTTTTTAAGATGAAGAGTGTATTTGGAAAGATTGCTTATAACTTCAAAACTATGTTGAATTAATACAGACCATCACTAATGTAAACACATTGTAAAACAGTCTGCACAGAATGGATGAAACTACGAAATCTTCACATATTGAGTCAACACAAGTCCCGAGTAATAAACTTATTAGACAGTTACAAGTTTAAACACATTGTTACAAAGTTACCGATGATAAAAAGGTTAAATTTAGTCAAAATTAATTGCTTCCCTTCTAAGTCACTACAAATCAAAACAAAACATAAAACTGTGGATGCTGGAGATCTGAAATAAACAAATGCACTGGGCTTTGGTTCAATTGGAAACAAAAACAGAAATTGCTGGAGAAACATAGAAACTCTGGCAGCATCTATGGAGAGAAAACAGAAACTTGGACTTAGTTCTGAAAAAGGGTCACTGGTCCCAAAAATGTTAACACTGCTTTCTCTCTGCAGATGCTGCCAGACCTGCTGAGTTTCTCCAGCACTATCTGTTTTTGTTTCCAATTAAACCAAAGTCAGTGCAGCGGACAGTTGTTACGATTTTCTTCCCTCAGTAGTGTATCTCCCTCTTTGCATTCTCTGTTCCCCTAAAGGAAATAACCGGAAGGACGTTAACTCACTTTATTCAACCTTTAAGGTTGCACGTTGTTGCAGTCTGGCTCTGTGAAATGGTAATAGGGAATAGGGAACTCTGGCATGCTCCGACCTTCAGGCTGTTTACAATCTTGTAGTGCATTTCTTTCTCATTTGAGGTCAAATAAATTCACATGAAATTGAAGAACTAAAATCTGTACCAGTTACAATTAAGCAGAATAATAATTAATCAATGAACATACTTTTAGTGAATATGTAACAAAACTAAATTAATAATGAAATGTTAATTTGCATACCAGTTTGACACCTTCAGTTAGTGTGGTGCTCCCTCAGCGCTGACCTGCTGACAGTGCAGCACTCCCTCATTACTGACCCGCTGTCAGTGCAGCACTCCCTCAGTACTGATTCCCTGACACCCCATTGCTTCCACAGCACTGACCCTCCGACAGTGCAGACCTCCCTCAGTACCAAACTTTTGGTGTAGCACACCCATGGCCTTGGAAGGTGCAGAATGCCTTCAGTACTGACCCTCTGACAGCCCACTAATCCCTCAGCACTGACCGTCCGACAGCATGAGGCTCTCTCAGCAGTGACTGTCCACCAGCGTGGTGCTCCCTCAGCACTGACCATGCAAAGCCTGCACTCCCTCAGCACTGACCATACGACAGCGTGGTGCTCCCTCGGCGCTGACCGTCGGACATCATGGCGTTCCCTCAGCACTGACCGCGTCTGACAGCATGGTGTTCCCTGAGTACTGACCCTCTGCCATCTTGGCGCTCCCTCAGCTCTGACCCTCCAAAAGCACAGTACTCCCTCAGCGCTGACCCTCCAACAGCATGGCGCTCCCTCAGCACTGACTGTCTAACAGCGTGGTGCTCTCTCAGCGCTGACCCTCTGACAGCACTGCTGCTCTTGGCTATCAACCATCAGCCCTGTGGTCATTTAATCTCTTCTGGCTTTCCACCCTTGCCCTCCTACTTCACTTGCTCAAAATTTGTTTCGCCTTTAAGTTTTACCAGGTCTGAAAATTTGGAGACCTGAAATATTAACTCTGTTTCACTCTCCACAAATGCTTGCTGACCTGCTGAACATTTCCTTCTGGTTTTGTTTGTTCCATTGCCCTTCTCCTTTGCTGTGGTCCTATAATTTTATTTACTGCAAGTATATATTCAACTTACTCTTGAACTTTATTATCATTTCTGCTTCCCCTGCTCTTTTAGTCAATTTCCTTCAATCTGTATTCTCTGATTGCTAACACTGAGGAGAAAGGAGCAAGTATCAAAACTCTTTGAAGTTCTGAAACCACTTTCAAATCTCTGCTTAACTTTCTCCTATTGAAGGAAAAAACCCTAGTTTCTCCAATCTATCCACAAAACCGAATTAGAATTGGAATTAGTTTTTATTGTCACATGTACTCAAATATAGGAATACATGAGTACAATGTTGTAAGGAACCATCCAGACCTTCAAGTCTAAAGTCTTATCTCCATCAAGGTGTTTGGAACATTCAGCCACCAATGCAGATACCTGAGGTTCCTTATCTTTGTACCATTCTAGTAAATCCATGTGCATCCTCTCGAATCTCCAGAAGTGTTTGCTAAAATGCCATGTCAAGAATTAGACACAGTACTGAAACTGGTACCTAATCAGTGAACCTTTCAAAGTTCAGTCAAGTTCACTGCATTGACCATGGGATCCTGCTGTCCCATTAATTTTTCCTTTCTACATGCAGATACTCTGCAGGAGACGTGGCCATGATTGAACCTCGAAACTCACCAGAAAGTGTTGAGCAGTTCTGTCAGCTCCTTCGACTCGACCCAAACAAAACATTTCTACTGAAGCCCAACGATTCAGGTTTGATATCTTGCCCATTGATTGTTGATTTTAGGGGGTTGATGATCACAGTTACCTAATGTAGGCAGTCAATGATTTACATTAGATATCTGAAAGTTATTGAGAAGCTGCAGTTTAGATATGTTAATTAGGCAAAGAAAGGAAATAAATGACCCATGACAGATGAGAATGCTTTCCTGATCCCAGAGCTATTCTGTCGAATGGAGAAGAGGCAATGCACTCTTACATCCCTATGGTCCTGTACCCTTTTATGATGGTCTCTGGCAATCTTGGTGTCACAGGCATTGTTCTTCCCTCAGGCTGATGTGGCAGAGCTCCTGGTCTTGCCTTAGGGAGATGGTGTATCTCTTCTTGTCCCTTCCTTCCCTCCTGTCTCTCTTAATAAATCATATTTTGGGGGATGGCCATCAATTCTATGTCTAACCCCCTGTTGGTCAACAGACATGATGGAGATGACTGCTGTCCACCTATGTCTGAAGGTTAGCTTTCATTCCTTCCAAGAACAAAACCTTGTTATTTTTGATACACTGCATTGATAATGGAGTAAGGGAGTGCCTGATTAATTTTTTATAGGAATCAACACCATGATATATTTATGACCTCTCCTCTGTTTTCATGTAGAAATTTCATTACGTTTTCAAAAGACATGTTTCTGTGCTGAATATCTCTATGACCCTATAACTAGTTACTAATGTGATACAGTTAAATGAGATCACGTGCTCCACAGGAAATAGCAAATGTGGAATGCTGAGTTAACACAGGTTTAAAGAGATCCCTGATTCTCAATAGTACAGAAATGGCAGATGCAGTAAATTTCAAGATTCACATCCATAAGTACTGGCAAATGGGACTAGATTGGGCTGGGTTATCTGGTTGACATGGACGAGTTGGACCGAAGGGTCTGTTTCCATGCTGTACATCTCTATGACTCTATAATCATTTTTTCAGAAAAACAAATCAGTTTGTCCTCAGTCCATACCTTTAGCTGTACTAGGTTTTGTTGAAATAATCCGTTCGTTTTGAAGAAGGCTGTGTTTTGTAAGAATGCCATATCTAGGTGGTGCGACAGGCATGTGATGCAGAAACTCCACTTGGCAGTGCTGTAACTGCAAAGCCCACCTGCCTTCCACTGTGAAGGAAGTGTGTGTGTGTGTGTGTGTGTGTGTGTGTGTGTGAGTGAGAGAGAAAGATTGTCTGTCTGTGTCCTCAGTGCTGTCAGCAGCTCTCATTGCCTACTCTGCACACCCAAAGTCTACAGTTGCTATCTCTGTCTTGCCCACCGTGTGCAGCTGCCTGTCTGAACAACCAGTGTTATTTCATGATTTTTCCCTGTTCCTGGCTCAGGCCGTTGATGTGCTCCCAGATTCTCAATCCCCCAGACGTAGAGAATCTTGGACAAAAGAACTGCAGATGATGAATCTGAAACAAAACACTGGGGTGGCACGGTGACTCAGAGGCTAGCACTGCTGCCTCACAGTGCCAGAGACCTGGGTTCGATTCCCGCCTCTGGCAACTGCCTGTGTAGAGTTTGCATATTCTTCCCATATCTGCATGGGTTTCCTCCAGTTTTCTCCCACAATCCAAAAAGCTGCAGGTTAGGTGAATTGGCCATGCTAAATTGCCTGTAGTGTTAGGTGTATTAGTCAGGGGTAAATGTAGGGAAATGAGTCTGGGTGGGTTACTCTACGGAGGGTCGGTGTAGACATGTTGGGCCAAAGGGCCTGTTTCCACACTGTAGGGAATCTGATCACAAAGAGAAAGTGCTGGAGAAACTCAGCAGATCTGACAGCATCTGTGGAGGGAAAAAACAGAGTTAATGTTTCGTGTCCAATTCTGGAGAAGAATCACTGGACTCGAAATATTAACTCTGCTCTCTTTCCACAGATGCTACTGAGTTTCTCCAGCAATTTCTGTTTTTGATACAGAACCTTGACCTCAGTAGGCTTATCTGTGAAATTATTACACCTAGAATATAGTGACATTGGCCACCCATGTGGCTTCTGGATATGTGTCGCTAGCAACTGATGTCACTTTTACACATGCAGGGGGCCATCTTTGCATTCATGCCAATCACTCCATTTTGAGATATATTATTTACAGCCAAACAGGTGCCAGTGAAGGTGGGAAGATGTACATTTTTTTCTTTTACTCATTCACGAGATGCGGGCATCTCTAGCTAGGCCAGCATTTATTGCCCATCCCTAATTTTTAAGAATCAACCACATTGCTATTGGTTTGGAGTCACAATTAGGTCAGACCAGGTAAGGTTGGCAGATTTCCTTCCCTAAAGGACATTTAGTGAACCAGGTGGAGTTTTTCTGTCAATCTACAATACTTTCATGGTCACTATTAGACTCTTAATTCCAGATTTTTTGTTTTACAATAAGTCTCTCAGAATGCAATTCCTGTGCATACTACCCTTACTGTGTCATCACATCAATTTTTAGGATATATACATTGCAGGTTAACACTTGTGAAAATCCTGCATTAACATTTCACTTTCACAGTTTCCATTGACTGGTTCCTTGCCCTCTACTGATCACAGACCTATGATTTGATGTCAGGATTGTGAAATGAGGGTATTCCCTTAAACAATCAAGAACTTTGCACTGCTTTCATTTCTAATCTCCTCGAATCCTGTTAATTCATTATTTGCCTAATCAGTCTAATGGTGACCATTATCGATTGTTGTAAAAATGCATCAAATCCATGAGTGTCTCTTTAGGGAAGGAAATCTGCTGTCCTTTCTTGGTTTGGCCTACCTGAGATTCCAGATCCATATCGATATGGTTGACTCTTGACTGCCCTCTAAAATGGCCTAGAGAGTCAATCAATTCAAGGACAACTATGGGTGGGGACAAGGAGCCACATGCCATACAAGAATATCAAAATGTTAGGGGACATCATTCCCATCCTCATTGTGCCAATATGGAGTAACAGTGAATAATATGGTCCCGTTCCTTCTCACTGCTTGCATTGATTGCTGGTCTGTCTGCCTTTCTGGCCAACGCTGGGGAATGAAGTAAATATCCCATTGATCTGCATTTTATATTTTGAACAAAATGTGGTCACTCATTTACAAATGTCCACTGGCTATCAGACAATATGAATAAACGTGCACCCGTGTCCCACAATAGCTTACTCAAACAGAGGTAAACCCAGATGCTCATAGAGTCCTATGAAAGACAGGACCTTTCGCTGAAACCGGTCCATGCCGACCTAACTGTCCATCCACACTAACCCCATTTCCCTGCACTTGGCCCTAACCTTCTAATCCTTTCCTATCCACGTATTCATCCAAGTGTCTTTTAAATGTTGTTAATGTACCCGCCCCAACCACTTCGCTCATTCCATATATGTACCACCCTCTGTGTAAAAGAGTTGCCCATCAGATTCCCTTTAATTCTTTCCCCTCTAACCTTAAACTGATGCTCTTCAGTCCTTGACTCCCCAGCCCTGGGAAAAAGACTGAGTACATTCACCCTATCCAGGCCGCTCATGATCTTATACACTTCTACAAGATCCTACCTCAGTCTCCTACGCTCTAAAGAAAAAGTCCTTGCTTTTCCAACCTCTCCCTATAAGTCAGACCCTTGAGTCCTGGCAACATCCTTGTAAATTTCTTCTGCACTTTTTCCAGTTTAATAATATCCTTCCTGTAGCAAGGTGACCAAAACTGAATGCAATAATCCAAGTGCACCCTCACCAACATCGGCTACAACTGCAACATAACTTCCCAACTTCTATACTCAATGCTCTGACTGATGAAGGCCAGTGTGCTAAAAGCCACCTTCACTGCCCTGTCTACCTGGGACTCCACTTTCAGAGAACCGTGCACCTGATCTCCAAGGTCTCTCTGTTCCACTACACTCCTTAAGGCCCTACCATTCACCATGAAACTCTACCTTGATTTGACTTTCCAAAATGCAAGACCTCACACTTATCTATATTAAACTCCATTTGCCATTTCCCAGCCCACTTCCCCAGCTGATCAAAGTCCTGCTGCAATTTCTGATAACCTTCCTCACTGCCCACGATACCACCTATTTTAGTGTCAGCTGCAACTTACTAATCATGCCTTGTATATTCTTATGCCCAGCACGACCCCTGAGGCACCCCACTAGTTACAGGCCTCCAGTCCAACAAGCATCCTTCCACTATTACCCTCTGCTTCCGGCCATCAAGCCAATTGTGTATCCAATTTGCCAGCTCCCACTGGATTCCATGCGATCTAACCTTCCAGAATAGCCTACCATGTGGAACCTTATCAAAGGCCTTACTGAAACCCATATAGACTACATCTGCTGCCGTGCTTTCGTCAACCTTCTTGGTCACTTCATCAAAGAACTCTAACAAATTTGTGAAGCATGATCTCCCATCCATAAAGCCAAGCTGACTATTCCTAATCAAACCCTGTCTTTCCAAATGCATGTATATCTTACCTCAATCTTCTCAAGTAACTTACCCACCACAGATGTTAGGCTTACTGGTCTATAGTTCCCAGGTTTTTCTTTGCAGCCCTTCTTGAATAATGGCACAACATTTGCTACCCTCCAGTCTTCTGGGACCTCACCTGTGGCTAATGATGATGCAAAAATACCAGCCAGGGCCCCCGCAATTTCTTCTCTAGCCTCTTGCAGTGCTCTTGGATATATCTAGTTAGGACCAGGAGATTTATCCACCTTCATACATTCTAAAACATCCATCACCTCCTCGACCGTAATATATAGACTGGCTCCAAGATATCACCACTAACTTCCCCAAGTTTCCAAGTCTTCATGTCTTTCTCAACAGTGTACACAGAGGAGAAATATTCATTGAGGACCTTGCCCCTGCGGTTCTACACATGCATGTCCACTTTGGTTCTTGAGAGTTCTTTTCCGTCTCTAGTTATTCTTTTTCCTTTCATATACTTAAAGAACCTCTTTGGATTCACCCTAATCTTAGCCAAGGCTATCTCGTGCCCCATTTTCACCCTCCTGATTTCCTTTTTCAGTAAACTCCTGTATCCCATATATACCTCCAGGGATTCCCTTGATCCCAGCTGCCTGTACCTGAGCCATACCTCCTTTTTTCTGATCAAAGTCTCAATATCTCTTGTCATCTAGGGTACTTTATTCCTGTCAACCTTACCTTTCACCCTCTCAGGAACATATGGACCTTGAACTCAAGCTATCTCACTTTTAAAGGCCCCCCCCCTCCCCCGACAAGCTAGAGGTCTCTTTGCCTACTAACAAACTATTCCAATCAACCCCTGCAAGGTCCTGTCTAATTCCATCAACATTTGCCTTGCCTCAATTTAGCACTTGAACCTGCAGACCAGTTTTGTCCCTCTCCATAACTATTTTAAAATTAATAGAACTATGGTCACTGGTCCCAAAGTGCTCCCCCACTATCACCACAGTCACCTGTCGTGCCCTATTTTCCAAGAGTAGGTCGCGTTTTGCCCCTTCCCGAGTATACTGCTTGAGGAAACTTTCCTGAATGCACTTAACAAATTCCACTTCATCTAAGTCCTTAATGCTATGGCAGTCCCTTAGATTCCTGATGAAGGGCTTATGCCCGAAATGTCGATTTTCCTGCTCCACGGACGCTGCCTGATCTGCTGTGCTTTTCCAGCATCACACTCCTGCTCTGGCAGTCCCAGTCTATGTTAGAAAAATTAAAATGTCCTACTATGTCAACCCTATTGTTCTTGCAAGTCTCCCCAATCTCCCTGCATGTTTGTTCCTCTAATTCTCATTGACTATTTGGGGGCCTATGGTACAACCCCAATAACATCACCATCCCCTTCTTATTTCTTAGCTCCACCCACAAAGCCTCACTGGATGATTTTTTAAGTTATTTCCTCTCTGATTATTGTTGTGATACTTGCCTTAATCAAAAATGCAACTCAGCTTCCCCTCTTTCCACCACCTCTGTCCCGCCTAAAGCACCTGTACCCTGGCACATTAAGCTGCCAGTCCTTGTCCATCCTTTAGCCATGAGCTCATATTCAAGTCCTCTCAAAATAAATGCCATTGTTGCATTTGCCTTCCTAACTACTGACTCAAATTCGTGTAGGAAACACCAAAAGAGATTTAATCAGTGTGTGGGGAAAATGTTTGGGGATTAGCTTTATCGTGATTCGTGATTGAAACTACTTTTGAACTTCCTTTAGCTGCCATTAACTAACATCCCACACTTTCCCTGTTCAGCAATCCCACTTCCTGCTCGATTGCCACAGCCCTGTACTGTCAAGTACCTGTTGGAGCGTTACCTGGATATTAACTGCGTTCCACGACGTTCCTTCTTTGATCTCTTGTCATACTTTTCTCCTGATGAGATGGAGCGGGAAAAACTAAAGGAATTCAGCTCAGCTGAGGGCCAGGACGAGTTGTATAGCTACTGCAACAGGCTTCGCAGGACCACCTTGGAGGTAGGCCAGAGACACTACAGTTCTCCTTTATATTGTGCCTTTCATATTGTGAAATGTCCCTAGATACTTCACATGAGCATTATCAAATAAAATATTTGACACTGAGGCAAGTAAGGAGACATTAGGAACAGGTGGTCAAAAATTTAGTCAAGGAAATAAATTTTAAGGAGTATTTTAAAGAAAGCGAGGTCAAGAGGCATAAAAGTTTACATAATCACAGAAGTGTTACAGTGTGGGAGGAGGCCACCAGCTCTCCAAATTAACATAGTGCCACTGACCAGCCTTTTCTCCATATCCTAGTACATTGTTTCAATTTATATAACAATCTAATGCCTTCTTAACTACATTAATTCCAGACCTGAATCTCACATCATATTTGCTACTTTTGTAAATCACTTTAAATCTGTGCCCTTTTGTTCTCTATCTATTTCTGAGAGGAAACAACTTCTCCCTATCAACCCTTCAGCCCACTCATGATTTTTCCATCAATTTTTCTCCAAGGTAAACAGCTATAAGGTCTCCAATATATCTTCATAATTGAGGTTTCTCATCTAATAAATTGTTACTTTGAATATTCAATAGCTCATGGACAGACTACATCAATAGAAAAAAGTGATTTAGGAAAGGAATTTCAGAGTTTAGGGCCAAGGCAGCTGAAAACACAGCCAATAACTGAGCAAAGAAAACTAGGGACATGCAAGGCACAAGAATTCGAGGAGCGCAAATATCACTGAGGGTGCAAAGCAGGTGGGAAGTACTGTGAAGAGTCATAGAGGTGTGCAGCATGGAAACAGACCCTTTGGTCTAACCCGTCCGTGCCGACCAGATATCCCAACCCAATCTAGTCCCACCTGCCAGCACCCAGCCCATATCCCTCCAAGCCCTTCCTATTCATATACCCATCCAAATGCCTCTTAAATGTTGCAATTGTACCAGCCTCCACCACATCCTCTGGCAGCTCATTCCATACATGTACCACCCTCTGTGTGAAAAAGTTGCCCCTTAGGTCTCTTTTATATCTTTCCCTTCTGACCCTAACCCTATGCCCTCTAGTTCTGGACTCCCCCACCCCCCAGGGAAAAGACTTTGTCTATTTATCCTATCCATGCCCCTCATAATTTTGTAAACCTCTATGAGGTCACCCCTCAGCCTCCGATGCTCCAGGGAAAACAGCCCCAGCCTGTTCAGCCTCTCCCTGTAGCTCAGATCCTCCAACCCTGACAACATCCTTGTAAATCTTTTCTGAACCCTTTCAAGTTTCACAACAGCTTTCCGATAGGAAGGAGACCAGAATTGCACGCAATATTCCAACAGTGGCCTTAACCAATTAGGGTTAAGGGTTAAAGTTTCGCAGCCTACAGGACTATCTGGCAGACAGTAACTGCCTGAGGTTTTCCACTGCTGAGGGAGATTATTCATGTGGTTTGGGCAGTGGCTGGTTTATCAGCCAATGTAGTGCTGTGGGGGCGCACCTGATTGGTCAGAGGAAGGAACTATGACTTGGGAGGAAAAAAGAGCATGACAGTTCAGAGCCAAGGGAAGATTTGGGAGAAGGAGTGCGATGTTTCTTTTACTTTCAGTTTTCTCCTTCAAATTGAATTCAGGACAAAGATAATGTTTTCTGGAATGTTTGAGAAAAGTATAATGCCTTTGCAGATGACACCAAAATTGGGGGGTGTAGTGGACAGCGAAGAAGTTTACCTCAGATTTCAACAGGACCTGGACCAGATGGGCCAATGGGCTGAGAAGCGGCAGATGGAGTTTAATTCAGATAAATGTGAGGTGCTGCATTTTGGGAAAGCAAATCTTAGCAGGACTTATACACTTAATGATAAGTTCCTAGGGAGTGTTGCTGAACAAAGAGACCTTGGAGTGCAGGTTCATAGCTCCTTGAAAGTGGAGTCGCAGGTAAATAGGATAGTGAAGAAGGTGTTTGGTATGCTTTATTTTATTGGTCAGTGTATTGAGTACAGGAGTTGGGAGGTCATGTTGCGGATGTACAGGAGATTGGTTAGGCCACTGTGGAATATTGCGTGCAATTCTGGTCTCCTTCCTATCGGAAAGATATTGTGAAACTTGATAGGGTTCAGAAAAGCTATACAGAGATGTTGCCAGGGTTGGAGGATAAGAGCAAAAGGGAGAGGTTGAACAGTCTGGGGCTGTTTTCCCTGGAGCGTCGGAGGCTGAGGGGTGACCTTATAGAGGTTTATAAAATCATGAGGGGCATGGATATGAGAAATAGACAAAGTAGAGAGCATAGGTTTAGGGTGAGAGGAGAAAGATATAAAAGAGACCTAAGGGGCAACTTTTCACGCAGAGGGTGGTACGTGTAGGGAATGCGCTGCCAGAGGAAGTGGTGGAGGCTGGTACAATTGCAACATTTAAAAGGCATCTGGATGGGTATATGAATAGGAAGGGATTGGAGGGATGTGGGCCGGATGCTGGCAGGTGGGACTAGATTGGGTTGGGATATCTGGTCGGCATGGACGGGTTGGATCAAAGGGTCTGTTTCCATGCTGTACATCTCTATGACTCTATGGCCTTTTAATCCAGTACTTGTTTTTGTTGTCACTGGGTGGCTCTAAGTTGTGTAAAGTTCTGAAACTCCTTTGTTCTTTACTAGATACTGTATGACTTTCCTCATACCACCTCAGCCATTCCAGCCGACTATCTCTTTGACCTCATTCCTGAAATTCGACCTAGGGCATTCTCCATTGCTTCTTCGCAGCTGGTAAGGACCCCACTCCTTCATGGAATTCATTTGGGATACAATTGTCCAGGATGAGTAAAATTTTCATCTTTCTGTTTAGGCTTCAAACTGGTCTTGCTCACATTTTGTAGTAACCATCAAAACTGAAGATTGGGCAGCTTCCCCTGTGATGGAACCAGGTGAAGAGGTCTGATTTATAGCATAGTAATTATATCACTGGATTGACTTCATTTTAAAGACAGTGAGAGTTACTTTTCTACAGTGTCTGCTTCAGAATTTGAGTTTGTACAGGTACACAGCACTCAGTTTGATCATACTGAAAATAAAAAGCTGGTATGAGTGCAAGTCACAATGATTGTTGCAAAGAGTCAGCCAATCGACCACTTTAGGGAAGGGAACCTGCTGTCCATTCCTGATCTGGATCTGTACCAAGAAAGTACAGTTTATGCTTAAGGTCAAAGGAAAACGGAGCATGTCCGAGGTACTGCACAGTGAACTTCTGCTCTTGTCTCTTCTGTTCTTATGATGTGACATCACAGCAATGAAGCAGATTCTCTGAATATACTGTAGGTCTAGTAAGATCCTCATTTTATATTGCAACACCATTTCAGGCAGAGAAGGATAAACAACAAGTGAAACCTAATGACCCAATGACGCTGAAACCCACAGCCTGGGAATGATTATCGAAGTTAAACGAATTTGTAGGTCAGAAATTTGGAAAGTTTTGAGGGAGCATTAATTTACTAGCAGAGCGGGGATGCTGTGAGATACTCAACAGCAAGCACCCTGTCCCACCAGCTAAAATGAGAATCTGTAGCACAGGAACCAGTTTATCTCCTAATTGGATGATATTGATATGTTGTGGTGTGTTTGGCTACAAGGACTAGTTTGAATCTGTGACATAAAGGTACTCCTCATTGACCAAGTGCCGTGTGTAAAACTCAGACACTTAACTGCATGTGGAGGAATTTTGCCACATTTTATTCTTGCTGTTACCTCTACCCAACTTGTGCTAAGGCAGTGACTCTTCCTAGGCTGCAGATTCCTCAGATGAGCAGCTTCCAAACCTAACTAAGCAGCCATCTTCACTTGTGACACCGGGTGGCTGCAGGTAATAGTCTATCCCGCATGTGTCAGCAAGGTTTTGTCTTTAGAGAATATTTCAGCTGAATTCGGTCTTGTTTTACTTGGGTGCATTTATCCTCGCTAAGTATGAACTTCCGTGGCTGAATTGTTTTTCCTTTATCGATCACTACACTGGTTGCAGAATTTGGTCCTCTCTCTGTTTTCCATAGATTTGCAATGCTCACTTGTTAGTTTGATGTCAGACAGCAATGTTTTGCAGCCTGAGTAATGGTGTTGATGAATGGTGTGCCCAAAGGATATTACCTGAGGAATATTATACCTGTGAGAAATACAGGAACACGAGAACTGGGACATTGGCTGATTGCACTGCTACCGATTAGTGTCTCATGCTTGTCAGGGGACCTACACAGACTTTCCTCTCCATCCTAATAGTGATCTTTGGAACAGCCAGAGGTCAGTGGAATTCAATGTGAAGAAAAGATTCTTAGTCCATTGTCTGTTTCCCAGGCTTATCCCAGTCAGATTCAGATCCTGATGGCTGTTGTTCGGTACAGGACCAAGTTGAAGAAGCCTCGTTGTGGCCTTTGTTCCAGTTGGCTAGGATCCCAGAATCCACAGCAGAGTAAGTCTCACATATTGATACTCTAACCCCTGACCTTCAATTGTTGTTTGAAAGCTGGCTGTTTCTCCACACCTTGGTATGTTGACACTGGGACTGAACCGGCAAGTTCATTAGTGACAAAAAAAGAAGTTGCTGGAAAAGCTCAGCAGGTCTGGCAGCATCTGTAGAGAGAAATTGGAGTTAACATTTCGGGTCGAGTAACCTTTCCTCAGAACTCATGTTTGAAGTTTATTCAAGTTTATTAGTAATAAGGTTGTATCCAATGAGGGTTTACATCTTAGAGACTTCCCCAGTATCCTTGTTAGGATTAGTGGACTGGTTTATTATTCTCTCAACAAACTGTGACTTGGTGAGTCTTCAATTTATTTTTCTCTCTACAGGGAGAAAACAGAATTCTGCTCAATTCACACCTACTCTAGGTGTTGTGTCGAAGGTCATCCACTTGGTGGAATACAGGATCAAACTTATTTTGGTTTTGACTTTGTTTGGTGTGATGTTGACCACACGATCACTGTAATGAGAGTCACACCATAGGTGTGAATTGAGCAGGAGAATAATGGAGAAGTATCTAAGATGTAAACCCTCACAAATAAAATTTTAAACTTAATTAATAAAATGAGTTCTGAAACGTTAATTCCGATTTCTCTCCACAGATGCTGCCAGACCTGCTGAGCTTTTCCAGCAACACTATTAGGTGTCAATGAGGACTCACTTGAATCAGAAAGTTGTAGCTCAGTTTCCTGTATTGTAAGCACTAGGGTTCCAGTCGCTTGTTAGCCCAATTCTCACTGTATCCCAATACCTGTCTATAAATAAAAACCAAAAGAACTGCTGATGCTGGAAATCAGAAACAAAAACAAATTGTTGGAAAAGCTCAGCAGGTCTGGCAGCATCTGTGGAGAGAAATCAGAGTTAACGTTTCAGGTCCAGTTACCCTTCTTTAGACCACCTCCTTAGTAGTTTCTGATTTCCAGCATCTGTAGTTCTTTCATTTTTTTTTATATATAAATAAGCACAGATTGGTTGGCATAGGAAGAACTTTGAAATTAAATATTTCCTCCAGATCTGGCCTTCTGGATAGAATATGTTCAGCCAGTTTCTACTGCACATGTCTAATGAAATTCCTTTCTGTGTAGCTGGTATTGAGCTATTTAAAATATTAAATTTGTGCTGCCGAAGTACTTACTGAAGATGCTTTATTCTGAGTTTAGGAGTTTTGGAAAGATTGTGTCCTCAAGCCAATAAATCTATATTTTTCAGCTTTAGCACACTGTGTTTCTTGGTGTTAACTGGAAAGATCTTAAGTCCCCTCTCCAGAGTACTGACTTCCTTTGGGAAAATCAATTGTTATGACTAAGTCCCCTTTCGTTCTACATGCAGGTGCTGTTTATGTGCCATTATGGGTGAAGAAGGGGATGCTGCAATTTCCTACAGATACCAAAACCCCCGTAATTATGGTTGGACCTGGCACAGGAGTGGCACCATTCCGAGCAGTAATCCAGGAACGTGTTGTGGAAGGAAAGAAAGGTCAGAGATTGTTGGCTCAAACACATGTTTACTAAATGGACAATGTCATTAGTTCCCTCACAACCTGTTGAGATAGCCAGTGTTCTTCTTTGGTGATCTGTCAGATCAAGTTAGGTTCTTACCAAAGAGTTCCAAATTAATGAGAAGGAGAGAGGAAGACAGAGGCTGCAGGAGATAGAGTTAAAGTTAGTGAAATTCATGTCTGGTTGTCTGCCTGCTCACAGGAAAAGAAAGAAAAATGCATTTCTATAGCTACTTATACAATCTCAGGGTGTCCCAAAGCACCTCTCAGCCAGTGAAGTGGATCTGAAGTGCAGGGATTGTTGTAATGTAGGACAGTGGCAGCCAATTTGTGGACAACAAAATCCCACAAATTCAAACGATCAGATCATCTGTTTTCAAACTGATGTCGCGTGTTAGTTGGGGATAATATTGAGTGGGCATCCAGGAAAACTCCCCAGCTGTTCTCGCCAGATAATCAATCTTGTCCACCTGAAAAAACAGATAGGGTTTCAGTTCATCATATCATCTAAGAGACAGCCTCCAAGCAGTGCAGTGCTCCCTCAGTACTGCACTGGGCTGTCAGTTTCAATATTGTACTTGAGCCTGTGGAGTGAAACCCCAGCCTTCTGACTCTGACGTGATAGTGCTGACCAGTGCACTGTCTCTGCTAACATGATAGCCAGATCTAGGCATGTAACAAAGAACTGTTTCTTAGTTTGCAGTGGACTCTATGTATCCAGGATGAGTGCTTCTTCAGTCATGCTCAATCACCAAGCTTATACTAAAAGTGATGCTGCTTAGTGAGGCTACTAATTTGCTTTATTTCCCAATCACAACACTACTAGTTTCACATTCAACTATAGCCCTAAAATTAACACTGCAGTATGTCCTTGCACACGAAGTCTCTCCCTCATTGTGTTGCAGCCTACAGCTGTCTGACTCTCACTGATTGCCCAGGCTAAGGCAACTCCTTAAAACAGATTAAGTAACAGAAAAAGCACATAGGTACCTTTTGAAACATTACTAACCAATGTGATTTGTCCGAAACAATTGCACATCCCTCAATTAAACCACCTTTTACTTGCCTGTAACTGGCCAAACTCAGCATGGGGACTGCTTGGGAAGATTAGATCCCAGTCACACTTCAATATTGTTGATGTTAAGTTGTTTTGGTGGTGGTGGTAGTGGTGGAGAGAGTGAGAGTGAAAATTACCACAGAATCCCACTTCATGACACAGTGCTTTCCCCATTAGGTAATTACCTATTTTTTGGCTGCCGTGGGAAGTCCAAGGATTTCTTCTGCCGAGCAGAGTGGGAGGAGCTGAACCAGAAGGGCTTACTGACCCTAATCACAGCCTTCTCCCGGGACCAGGTAAGGTGTGCAACAGAAGCATGTGGAAGGGCTGGGCCTAGAGTTTTGAGGCTGTTGTGGAGATAGCAAAAAACAAAATCAGCTTTTATGTCTAAATTCCAACAATATCTTTGTTTCAGAAACCATCTGCTAGTGCTACTGTCCACTTCTTTGTCAGTACTGCTATTTACTTTGAAATTTATTACTGAAATAAAATATGCTTTATTCACAAAAAAAATCTGTAAGTACACACAAAATTGTTTTCAGTCTGTTCTGTACAATTCTATCAATGAGAAAAAAAGAAACAAATGATACATTGGAAGTTATATCCCACACAGTTACCATGCAGTCGAAGATAACAAGGGCACTTATAATTCATACAGGAAGAAAATATTTATGTTTTGAGGCAATGAGGGGTTCTGAGAACTGAATGGACCCCCGTCACACTTTGGCGTAAGACCTGAGACAGTGTTCTATTCCCACTGCACCTTAGTGACAGCTGCCCAAACCTTTAGTACATCCCTCAGCACATAGTCCCAGACTAGTTTATGACATGTTTTAATACTTATCAGCAGGGTTTGGTGATGAATCTAATGAATTTCCAAGATCTGTTTGAGTTTTGGCTGTTTAAGAAGCCCTCCTTTAGGCTACAGTTGCTGTGTTAGAACATAGAATAATACCGCGCAGAACAGGCCCTTTGGCCCTCGGTGTTGCACTGACCTGTGAACTGTACTCAGCTCGTCCCCCTACACTATCCCAAAATCATCCATGTGCTTACCTAAGAATTGTTTAAATCTCCCTAATGTGGCTGAGTTGACTACATTAGCAAGTAGGGCACTCCACGCCCTTACCACTCTCTGTGTAAAGAATTTGCCTCTGACATCTATCTTAAATCTATCACCCCTCAATTTGTAGTTATGCCCCCTCATACACGCTGACGTTAATTGGGCAAGGTCTGACATTGGCTCTAAGACATCCCTGGGGAGTTTCACCAATCACCCCACTGAGGCTTCAAGGTGAGCTTCAGCAGGTTGGGACCTGATCAGAGGCCCTGTGAAATGTACAAGACAGATTATATGTTAACCGCTGTTGGTGGAATGTTAGGGATGTGAGTAAAATCTATAAAGCTGACACTACTAAAGCAGAAGGAAGCATGGCAGTTCCACAAACAGCAGTAAGATAAATGAGCACAGAAACAGTTGGTTTTGAGATAACTTATCGGACACAGATAGCACACCACTGCCCATATTCAAAATAGTGCTTCTGAGATCTTTTAATTCCACATAAGAACTCCGAAGGAGCTTTGGTTTCAGGTGTAATTTAAAAAGACGGTATCTCTGGTAGTGCAGTTCTGGCCTGGAATGTGAGTTGAACTCTCAATCTCCTGACTCAGACAAGAACACGACCCAGCCAGCCACAGCTGACAGTGAGAAGGAGCCAAAGAAACAAGCTAGATTGGACAATGAGAACTGGAAGTTGCACTGATGATCTTACCTAGCATGGTGATGAAACACTTGCATGACAAATTCATCAGCTCAGTGAGCTAACCTACAACCACAAATGAGAAACTTGACCCAACTTGCATGATTGTTCCTGTCTCACTGACATTGTAATCTTTCTCACCTCTTCCCTGATGTGTTTGTTTCATTTAAAATAACAGCCCTGTGTGTTTTTTCAATGTAGGAAGATAAGATCTATGTCCAACACCGGATAAAGGAGAATGGATCTCTAATCTGGAAGCTTATTCAGAATGAACAAGCATATTTCTACATAGCGGGGTGAGTGGGTCAATGATGCTGACCATGGTGCTGGACTGCACCATTGCAACTGAGTCAGTAATACTCATTGGTGAATGGATGAGGCAAGGGATAAAACTTGGGAAGATGTGGTAAATCAAAAAAATATGTTAATATGGAAATGATGAGTAGACAGTGAGAGGAAGGGATAGAGAGTACAAATTTATAAGCGTGAAGCAATAAATCGAGGCTATAAAAATAATAAAAGTATCAAATTAAAGGCATTGCATTTGAATACACATCATTTTAATTAAATAGGCGATCTTCATCCCAAAGTGCTGAAGGATTGGCCCAAGAGGTAGTACATGCAAATAGAAATAAGGAGAAAGAAGAAATGGGAGCCTGTCAGAAGCTGACAGCAATAATCATGGCTGTTTTAATCTAGATATGTGGTGAGGTAATGATCTAGTGGTATTATCATTAGGACTATTAATCCAGGCAGCCAGGTAATATTCTGGGGACCCACCATTGTCACTACCCTTGGGTATGTCATGTCCCATTAGCAGGACAGACTCGGCAGAGGTGGCATCACAGGAGAGAGTTGCTTTGGAAGTCTTCAATATTGACTCCAGACCCCCCCATGATGTCTCATGGGCTCAGGTCAAGAGGGCAAGGAAACCTCCTGCTGATGACCATGTACCATCCTGCCTCAGCTGCAATCACACACATTGATTATGATTGGTCAGGTCATTACCCTGAGAAGTGCACCACCTTTTAAAATTAATTAGGGGCCGTTATCAGTCCATAAACGTAGAGGTAGCTACACTCCAATGACAAAGAATTCCAAGGAAAGGACCTATCTATGGTTAACTAAAAAATGTTAAAGATAGTGTCAACCTTAAAGAGAAAGTATGATTACGTAAAAATGGGTGAGGGTCAGACGATTGGACAGAATACAATAAAAAAGCAAAGAATGATGAAAGAATTAATAGTGGATAAATTAGTGAATAAGAGTAAGCTGATTGGAGTTAATAAAATGAGCACTGGTTTGATAGAAAGTGAGCTAGAGAATTAATAACAGGAAATAAATAGATGTCGTTTGCATTGAACAGACCTCTTGTTTTGGCCTTCACTCGTGAGGATACAGTAACATCCCAGAAATAGCTATTAATCAGGAAATGGAAGGGAAGGAGGAACTCAAAGTTTAGTCACCAGGGAAGCAGTACCAAGCAAATTTTAGGCAATGTGGGCTGACAAATTTCTGAATCTTGTTGAACTTCATCCTAGAGTCTAAAAACAAGGTATTAGTGAGATAATTGATTTGTTGGTTTTAATTTTTCAATTAAAATTCCCTAGATTCAGAGGATTTTCTGTTAGATTAGAAATCTTTTATTCAAAAAGGGAAGGTCACAAGGAAGGGAAGTACAGGCCAGTTAGCTTAATATCTGTCAAGGGAGAATGTTTGAAACTATTACTAAATGCATAGAGCAGGACAGTTGGAAAAACTCAAGGTAACTGGGCAGCATAAACAGAGTTTTCTGAAAGATAAATCATGTTTATCCAATCCATTCGAGTTCTTATGCTGCCTAAAAGGCATTTGATAAAGTACCGTATCAAGGATTATTGCAGAAAATAAAATCCCCTGGTATAGAGGGTAGCATAGAGAAGCATGAATAGAAGATTGGCTTGCTACCAGGGAACACTGAGGAAGCACAAATGGGTATTTTACAGATTGTCAAGATGTAACCAGTGATGTGCTGCAGGGGCCATTGAGTCATACAGCATGGAAACAGACCCTTTAGTCCAACTTACCCATGCTGCCTCAACTTTTCCTATTCATGTACCTGTCCAAATGTCTTTTAAAAATTGTAACTACCTGCATCTAACGCTTCTCCTGGCAGTTCATTCCACATACGAAGGGCCCTCTGTGTGAAAAAATTGCCCCTCAGGATCCTTTTCAATCTTTCTCCTCTCACCTTGAAAATAGGCCATCTAGTTTTGAACACCCTACCCGAGGGAAAATACTTTTGCTGTTCACCTTATCCATGCCCCCTATAGTTTTATAAACATTGATAAATCACCCCTCAACTTTGTATGCTTCAGTGAAAAAAAGTCCCAGCCCTTTCAGTTCTGGGAAAAAGTCTCTGGCTCTCCACTGTATATGCCTCTCATCATCGTGTACACCTTTATCAAGTCACCTCTCATCCTTTATTATTCCAATGAGCAAAGCCCCATCAACCTATTAATGGACAGAACGGTGGCTCAGTGGTTAGCACTGCTGCCTCACAATGCCAGGGACCCAGGTTCGATTCCAACCTCAGGTGGCTGTCTCCTTATAACTCAAACCCTCCACCCGCAGCAAAATATTTTCTGAACCCTTTCCAATTTAATAATATCCATCCTATAGCCAGGTGACCAGAACTAGACGCAGTACTCCACAAGTGACCTCACCAATGTACTATACAACTGCAACATGATGTCCCAACTCCTATAATCAGTAGTCTGAGCAATAAAGGCAAGCATGCTAAATGTTTTCTTAACCACCCTGTTCTCCTATGATGCAACTTTCAAAGAACTATATAACCTGAACCCTTGGGTCTGTCTGTTTGACAACTGTATCCAGGGCCCTACCGTTAACTAACCTTGGTGTAGAACATAGAGCACAGAAGAGTATAACACAGTACAGGCCCTTCAGCCCCCTGTTGTGCTGACCTGTCATCCTGCTCCAAGATCAAACTAACCTACATTGTGCCATAATCCACATGCCTATCCAAGAGTCGCTTAAATGTCCCTAATGTCTCTGACTCTACTCCCACCGCTGGCAGTGCATTCCACACACCCACCACTCTCTGTGTAAAGAACCTACCTTTGACATCTCCCCAACACCATTTTCCAATCACTTAAAACTATGCCCCCTTGTGATAGCCCTTTCAGTTCTGGGAAAAAGGTCTCTGGCTCTCCACTGTATCTATGCCTCTCATCATCGTGTACACCTTTATCAAGTCACTTCTCATCCTTTATTATTCCAATGAGAAAAGCCCCATCAACCTATTAATGGACAGAACGGTGGCTCAGTGGTTAGCACTGCTGCCTCACAATGCCAGGGATCCAGGTTCAATTCCAATCTCAGGTGACTGTCTGTGTGGAGTTTGCACACTCTCCTCCAGGTGCTCTGGTTTCTACAATCCAAATACAGGTGAATTGGCCGTGCTAAATTGCCCATAATGTTAGGTGCATTAGTCAGGGGTAAATGTAGGGTAATGGGTCTGGGTGGGTTACTCTTCGGAAGGTCGGTGTGGACTTGTTGGGCCGAAGGATTTGTTTCCACTTTGTAGGGAATCTAATCTAGTTTAATCAAATCTTTCTTCAGAAGAAATGCTGTGCAGTCCAGGCAGCGTCCTGGTAAACCCCCTCTGCACCACCCCCTAAAGCTTCCACGTCCTTCCTATAATGAAGCGACCAGAATGGAACACAATATTCCAAGTGTGGGCTAACCAGGGCTTTATAGAGCTGCAGCATAACCTCATGGCACTGAAACTCCCCCTGCTAATGAAA
This sequence comes from Chiloscyllium punctatum, assembly GCF_047496795.1. NCBI lineage: Eukaryota > Metazoa > Chordata > Chondrichthyes > Orectolobiformes > Hemiscylliidae > Chiloscyllium > Chiloscyllium punctatum. The sequence goes on along the minus strand of NC_092787.1, from coordinate 39,654,312 downwards.
GCCATCACACCATACACTGCCTTAACAACCCTATTAACATGGGTGGCCACTTTGAGGGATCTATGGACATGGACCCCAAGATCCCTCTGTTCCTCCACACTGCCAAGATTCCTGCCTTTAAACCAGTATTCCGCATTTACATTTGACCTTCCAAAATGAATCACTTCACACTTTTCCAGTTGAAATCCATCTGCCACTTCTCAACCCAGCTCTGTATCCTGTCAATGTCCCGTTGCAACTTACAACAGCCCTCCACACTATCCACAACTCCACCAACGTTTGTGTCATCAGCAAACTTACTAACTCACCCTTCCACTTCCTCATTCATAAAAATTATAAAGATGACAAATCCCTGAGGGAAACCACTGGTCACCAAGCATCAGGCTGAATACTTTCCATCTGCTATCACCCTCTGTCTTCTATTGGCCAGCCAATTCCGTATCCAAACAGTCATATTTCCCTGTATCCCAAGCCTCCTTATTTGCTGAATGAGTCTATCGTGGGGAACCTTCTTAAACGGTTTGCTAAAACCCGTGTACCCCACATCCACTGCTCTACCTTCATCAATGTGTTTTGTCACATCCTTAAAGAATTCAGTAAGGCTTGTGAGGTATGACGTGCCTCTCAAAGTCATGCTGACTATCTCTAATCAAGCTATGCTTTTCCAAATAATCATAAATCCTGTTTCTCAGAATTCTCTCCAGTAATTAGCCCACCACAGACGTACGGTTTGAGGGGCTGAATGGCCTACTTCTAATATTTTGTATTCATGTATGTATCTCTTCTTATTGGTCTCCTTATTTAATAAATGCAGTGGGAGCAGTTGAAAGTCGGTTTACATAAATAGTACCTGAAATGGGCAGGCTGTTTTCTGAGGAACATTTGGACAGGCCAGGCTTGGATCCACTGGAGTTTACAAGTGTAAGACGTGACTTGCTTCTGTGGGAGAATTTAAAAATAAGACGTTGCCCATTTATGACACAGATGGGGGGGAAGAAAATCTCTCAATCTCATTCTTTTTCAGAAGACCTAATTTCGAGGTCCTTAGATGTTTTTAAGACCGAGTTGGATCAATTCTTGATTAGGAATGGGGGAGTGAAAGGTTATCGGAGATGGGTGGGAATGTGGAGTATTTGGATCAGTCGTGATCTTATTGAATGATGGTGTAGGCTTGAGAAGCTGTAATAATATGCTCATAATTCAGGTTCAGTGATTGCTACTTATGTCCTAGCTTAAGTTCCTAGCACTGATCCCTCAGTTTATGTCCCAAGCACTGACTCAGATTTATGTTTTTGTTTCGGTCAATTCTGGTGTTTTACTCTGTCACTGATGTTTACCCCTTTGGACACAACTCCTGCCACAGCAGCAAGTAGAGGGCAGTCTGGGTCACAAACAAAACCAGAAATTGCTGGAAAAACTCAGTAAGTCTGGCAGCATCTGTGGGGAGAAAAAAGCAGAGGTAATGTTTCAGGTCCAGTGACCCTTCTTCATAACAGGTGATCTGGGTCTCCTGGCATTTGTCACAATGGGCCAGATTTAAAGCTTCATATTTGATGCTCTAAAAAATATCAGTCACAAAGGAATTCATGATCCTTTTGACCTTCAAGCAGATGCTGATGTTGGGATCAGCCTGGCTCGTCGTCATGTTCCAGATTATAAAGTATTTATAATGCAAACAGGCCATTTCTGCCCAAAAGGTTCATGCCGATGCTTACACATTATACAAACACTCTCCCATTGTACTCCTCTGTCTTTTTATTTGTCCTTGAGATGAGAGCATTGGCGAGTGGGCCAGCATTTATTATCCTTTGAGGTGGTGGTAGTGAGCTTCCATTTTGAACCACTGCAGTCTATGTGGTGTAAATATAACCCAGCGAACTGTTAGGGAAGGAGGTCGAGGATTTTGACCCAGCAGCCCTGAAGGAACAGGAATGTATTTCCAAGTCAGGATGATGAGAGGCTTTGAGAACTTGCAGGTGGTGTTCCCATGGATCTGCTGTCTTTATCCTTGAGGTATAGAGATCACGTGTTTGGATAGTTTGGCCAAAGGTGCCTTGGCAATGTGCCACAGTGCATCTTGTACACTAATGCACTGCTGCAATTGTGTGTTAATGGTAAATGTTGAAGGTGGTAGATAGGGTGCCAATCAAACAAACTGTTCTGTCCTATATGGTGTTGAGCCTCTTGAGTATTGTTGAACTCATCCAGGCAAATGAAGAATATTCCATTACATTTCTAAGTCACTTGCCATTTAATTCCCAGTCACAGATCTGGTTTAATAACCACAGTATTTACACTATTGGTTTAGTTCAGTTTCTGATAACTCCTGGATATTAATCATGGAGGATTTTGTGATGGTAATGGATAGATTCTCTCTTGTATGACACAAATGTTACTTGCTACTTAACAGCCTAAGAAGCCTGAATATTGGACAGGTTTTGTTTCATGAGGGCACAACTGCTTCAGCATCTAAGGGATTCCTTTACTAGCACACTGTTTTCCTTTTGAGATTCCACTTTCATCTTTCTTTTGAGATTCCACTTTCATCTTTCTTTTGAGATTCCACTTAAACGCCTCTCCACCGTTTCCTTTGGTACTGAATTCCACATTCTAACCACTCTCTTGGAATAGTTTTTTTTCCTGATTTTTCTGATTATATTTATTAAAAGCTTGTTTTTAATTAAAAGCAAGGTATTTCTGCTCCTCTGTGACTCTTTAACCAATCCATGCTTGTTCTATTTTTTGTTTCCCACAGAAACGCTAAGATGATGCCAACACAGGTCACAGATTCCCTAAAGTCTATTTTCCAGTCAGAAGGTGGCCTCTCAGAACCTGAATCTGAGCAGCTTCTCGTGGAACTGGAACGATGTGGCCGATTCCAGACGGAGACCTGGTCCTGACCATCTCAGGAAGTAGCGGGTGCAACCAGCAATGTGCCACTTAGGCCAAGCTTGGAGTCCAAGCAACACATTCTGTCCTCCTGAAATAAGGCGACAGTGAGTGCAATCCGATTGCATCGATTGTAACTCTGAGTTGGTTCCCAAACTTAACCACCAACCCCTTTTCACCCCCCCATTCTCTCTGTCACTAAGGAACTGAAAGGAAAGTGATTGTATTGTGTTGTAATTTATCATTCACAAGATTGTTTCAGAAATCACTGATTACTCACTCAACTATAAGGATTCTGAAGGTTCCAAATAAAATGGAGATATATACCACTGAACTGGAGATTGAATAACCTTGTATGTAATATTAATGCTGATCGTGATGGTAACATCTTGAAGGCCAAATCTTCAAGAAGCTCCTTCCATATTTCTGCTAATGGAACGCCAGATGTTCAGACAAAGCTTCCAAATGGACTGTGGCTTAGCTGTGATATTTGTCCCTGACACAGCTTCCACATTGGAGGCTGGAGATGCAGAGCAATGAAAAGCTAGAGCTGTGAACCTTGTGTTTGTTCCTGGAAGTGCACACTCCTTATCTCCTCCCATTTCAGGCTACCCTGCCCCCCCCCACCCTCAACCAAAGTCAAACATTGCTCACTTTCTTCAAGTAGCTACAACAGTGACACACTGTTCCAGAGCCAGCAAGCTGCTCTACCCCAGCTGAACTGTCTTCAGTGTAAAATCCCTGTATTGGAGAAGGGAAAAGACTGAGCAACTGGAGAATATCACCATCCCGAGGCGACTGGCTCAAAGACAGCCTGGACGCTGAGCTGGTGACTAGGTTAATGGCTGCTCTTAGAGATCAGAAGATCATGATAACTGAATACTGGATCAATACAATACAATAGAAAGCAAGAATAAGCTAGCCAGTAATGACACACCAGCAAATAGGGAGATGAAGGTACAATTGAACCTAAAGAAAGGGATACACACTGGGTACACAAACACTAAAGACATTGATAACTAAAGGGAATATGAAAAGATTAGGCAGTAAGTCCAAAAGAAAGCCAAGAAGAAACTACAAAACTAAATTAATGAGGAATATAAAAAGAAAAACGAAGATATTCTAAAAAAACACTGAATAACAAGTAAAATCACGATGAGGATATAGGACACACATGAGAAACTCTTAAATAATGATAAAATAGCAGGAAGAATTAATTATGGATGTTACAGTCATAGGGTCATACAGTGTGGAAACAGACCCTTCAGTCCAACAAGTCCACACCAACAATGTTCCCAAGCCAAACTAGTCGCACTTGCCTGTATTTGGTCCATATCCCTCCAAACCTTTCCTATTCATTTACTTATCCAAATGTCTTTTAACTATTGTAACTATACTTGCAGCTACCATTTCCTGTAGCAGTTCACAGACAAATTATTTTGTGTAAAAAAAAATGCCTCTCGAGTCCTTTTCACAGCTTTCTCCTCTCATCTTAAAAATATGTCCCCTAATTTTGAAATCCCCCCACTGCACAGAAAAGACCCTTGCTAGTCACCTTATCTATGCCCCTCATGAATTTATAAACCTCAATAAGGCCACCACTCAATCTACAATGCTGCAGCGATAAAGATCCCAGCCTATCCAGCCTCTCCTTATAACTCAAACCCCTGATAACGAATAATGACATTTGCTGTTTACAGAGTTGACAGGCATGACATTAGAATTTTAAAAATGTAAAATAATCCAAAAGGAAAAATCAACAAACAATGGAAAACCAATGGAGCACAGAATGTGAATATTGCCGTAAGAAAAGAAATATGCTGTCAAAAGTTTTTTGTTTTGCATTCAGGAGAGATGGAAGAATACCTAATCTCAAGGGTAACAACAATTTATACTGTATAAGAAAAGGATACTTGTGAAATGATTGGTAACTGGACTCTGGTTGGCTGAGGTGTTGCCATGGAGAGTGCAGTTATTAAATTGGAGATATTGTTGACCCCAAGGTTTATTTTAAATTCAAAACAGCCAAGTTGATTCTGATTGGTTGAGGCCCTTGGGAAATGTAAAAGGGCACAGTTGCCTCTCAGGCTTTTGTCCAATTGAATGCCTGAACTTGTTATTTTTGTTTGCAGAGGAGAGGACAGTATGTCTGAATAAATATAGTAGCTAACATGTGGAATTGAGTTGTTCTGTGAACCAAAACAGATTATCTTAATTTGGCTGTTAGTGTAATTCTGAGTGCATTTGGGATTGTTGGGTAAGTGATATTCAGACATGGAATCACACCTGATGAAAGACTCCATGTTCTTGGATTTGGAAGCATGAATTGATTGAGTACAATCCGTTGCAAATCGATTTTGTGTTGGATGTGAGCCATTAGTCACTGGGGCTTGTGGCCTATATAACTGGCATCACACTGCCACTGAAATGCATATACCATATTACTCATTGTGATTTCATGAGTTGACTACCGGACATTCTTGATGCAATTCCTTTAATTTTTGTGAATCATTATAAGCTGTGAACAAATTGAATAAATGATTTTTCATACATTTACTGCTTTACTGTGTTTTAATTCTGCAACAGGAGTTTGGAGGTCATTTGTTAGGCCACTGTTGGAATATTGCATGCAATTCTGGTCTCCTTCCTATTGGAAAGATGTTGTGAAACTTGAAAGGATTCAGAAAAGATTTACAAGGATGTTGCCAGGGTTGGAGGATCTGAGCTACAGGGAGAGGCTGAACAGGCTGGGGCTGTTTTCCCTGGAGCGTCGGAGGCTGCGGGGTAACCTTATAGAGGTTTACAAAATGATGAGGGGCATGGATAGGATAAATAGACAAAGTCTTTTCCCTGGGGTTGGGAACTAGAGGGCATTGGTTTAGGGTGAGAGGGGAAAGATATAAAAGAGACCTAAGGGGCAACTTTTTCACGCAGAGGGTGGTACGTGTATGGAATGAGCTGCCAGAGGATGTGGTGGAGGCTGGTACAATTGCAACATTTAAGAGGCATTTGGATGGATATATGAATAGGAAGGGTTTGGAGGGATATGGGCAGGGTGCTGGCAGGTGATTGGGTTGGGATATCTGGTCGGCATGGACAGGTTGGACGGAAGGGTCTGTTTCCATGCTGTACATCTCTTATGTCCCTATGACATCGAGAAGCAAGGATACCAACAGCTGAAGGCAGGAGCGGAGGTAGGAGCCCAGTGTGGGAGTGGGGGTATTAGCCCAGTGTGGGAGAGAGGGTATTAGCTCAGTGTGGGAGTGGGGGTGTTTGCCCAGTGCAGAAGGGGGGGTGTTAGCCCAGTGTTGGAGCTGTGGTATTAGCTCAGTGTGGGAGCAGCGGTATTAGTCCAGTGTGGGAGCTGAGGTATTAGCCCACTGCGGGAGGTGGGGAATTAACCCAGTGTGGGGGTCGATGTATTAGCCCAGTGCGGGAGTGAGGGTATTAGCCCAGTGCAGGAGCATGGGTATTAGTGCAGTGTGGGAGTGGGAACAACTGGAAAACCGCATCACAGTTACCCTAAGAAGTCTATACAAGACAGGAGAAATTAAAAGACGGATTTCCAAACAATGTAGCCAGAGGGATTCAATGGACCCCACTTCTATGCACTCCCCAAGGTACATAAACCAGAAGCCCCCCTCAGACGCAGAGTTTCACACCCAGGAACACTGACAAACAGGCTAGCTAAAGAAATAGAAGAAGGTTCCTGATGAAGGGCTTTTGCCTGAAACGTCAATTTCGCTGCTCGTTGGATGCTGCCTGAATTGCTGTGCTCTTCCAACACCACTAATTCAGAATCTGGTTTCCAGTATCTGCAGTCATTGTTTTAACCTCGCTAAAGAAATACACTTAAAATGGAAATCAGGAGGGCAAAAAGGGGATACGAGATTGTTTTGGCAAATAGGGTTAAGGAGAATCCAAAGGGATTTTATAAATACATTAAGGACCAAAGGTTATCTAGGGAGAGAATAGGTCCCCTCAAAGATCAGCAAGGCAGCAGGAAATGGGAAAGATACTAAACGTGTATTTTAATCAGTATTTACTGTGGAAAAGGACATGGAAGATACAAAATGTGGGGAAATAGATGGTGACATCTTGAAAATTGTCCATATTACAGAGGAGGAAGTGCTGGATGTCTTGAAATGCATAAAAGTGGATAAATCCCCAGGACCTGATCAGGTGTACCCTGTGGGAAGCTAAAGAAGTGATTGCTGGGGCCCTTACTGAGATATTTGAAGCATTGATAGTTACAGGTGAGGTGCCAGAAGACGAGGTTGGCTAACGTGCTGGTGGAGAAGCCAAGGAACTATAGACCGGTGAGCCTGACATTGGTGATGGACAAGTTGTGTGAGGAAATCCTGAGGGATAGGATGTACATGTATTTGGAAAGGCAAAGACTGATTAGGGATAGTCAGCATGGCTTTGTGCATGGGAAATCATGTCTCACTAACTTAATTGAGTTATTTATGAAGTAACAAAAAGGATTAACAGGGTGTTAAAGTACAGATTTGAGACAGCCCAGGGAATCCCTTATGGACTCAGACCTGTAAGCCTCAGTTTTGGTTCGTCCCAGAGATCGTACTCTTTGGAAGTCTGGAATAAAAACCCTTTTACAGACAAATTAGTTTAATTTTAGTCATCCCCTTTATTTACCAATAGCATCACTATTACAACATAACACTGATGCCTATAAGCTAAACTAACAAGGCTCTAGTAACCTAGGAGAGTAGGGTACTCCAATGTACTGATACAAAGTGGCTCCCTTTATACAAAAGTTTAAAGAAACTTTGCATGTTCTTAATTAGACAGATAACAGTGAAAGACAATAATTCGTAAGGAAGAAAAGTTAACTGACAGGCTTGTGTACGTTTGACTAATCACTCCTACAGGCCCTAAGCTATTCATCAAGTGGGAAAAACATAACCATCCGAGTTAGGCGCCTGCTAGCGAGATAAACTCCTATCATAAAGAGGTACCAGTCTGAGCTAATTGGAGAGTTCATAAGGTAACCTTACACAGCTCACATGTCAGATACAAATGTTTTACAAAATGGCGTCTTAGCAAGGAGGGCAAACTTTTGATCATAAAATGGCTTCCTGACACATTGTACCAGAATCTCTTCAATCTCTTAGAATAATTTCTACGCTAGAAGCAGACTCCTGCTTTTTAAGCACTGAATCATTCTGTACCTGAGGCTGAGATGTTACCAAAAGGTTGCATATAAACTAACTCATTAGTCTTTGAATTAAACATGCTTTCTTTTCAGGGTTGTGATTCAAATTCAAATAAGACATAAGATCTGATTAGTTAGAATTGACAGTGGTGCAGTCTGTAAGGTCTGCAAGAACAGCAAGTAAGTTAAAGCTTCACTAATAATATCTTTTACAGAGTTTGTATTTACTAACTGGTAATGGCTACTCAATATTGTCATAAAGTCCCAAAATGCAATTAAATTCAATCCATAACAGATAAGCACTAAGAGTTAATTTTCTACTGGCTCCAACAGCCTCAGCACTAAAATGGTCTCTCTCTCTCTCTCTAGTGTCCTTTTGAACTCTCAAGTCAGGCTCTTGTAACAGCAAAGACTTTTTTTTTCCTCCCTGTGTCTGCCCCACTTGCAAGGGGTAATAAGAATCCATTATAATTGACAGCATCTGACTGCTAATTACCAAGCTTTTAACAGTACCGAGTTTCATTTCAGGGTCAGATTCAAACAGTCATTAATTTCACGAGGCAAGGGTTGAGTGTTACCACTTGGTGGCCTGTTCACACAGATTCACCGATGCTAAGGCAAATGTTCTTAATTGCCTTACAGCATCTTATTATCACTTGGTGAGCCCAGATGTCCCTATCTTCAGCATTCCTTGAGTTCCCCCCTTTTTATGAGCCTTCCTGTCTGTCTATTTTCTAGCGCAGTAAATGTGTTCTATAATCAGCATTACAATTTAGTCTAAATGTTTAAAGACATGTTTTAAGGCTATGGACTTTCTCAAGGGCAGACCAGTAGATGTGACCTATATGGACTTAAGTTCCTCATGGGAGACTGGTTAGCAAGGTAAGATCTCAAGGAATATAGGGAGAACTAGCCATTTCGATACAGAACTGGCTTGAAGGTAGAAGACAGAGGGTGGTGGTGGATGGTTGCTTTTCAGACTGGAGGCCTGTGACCAGTGGTGTGTCACAAGGATCGGTGCTGGGTTGACTACTTTTCATCATTTATATAAATGATTTGGATGTGAGCATAAGAGGTACAGTTAGTAAGTTGCAGATCACACCAAAATTGGAGGTGTAGTGGACAGTAAGGAAGGTTTCCTCAGATTACAACAGGATCTTGGTCAGATGGGCCAATGGGCTGAGAAGTGGCAGATGGAGTTTAATTCAGATAAATGCGAGGTGCTGCATTTTGGAAAAGCACATCTTAGCAGGACTTATACACTTGATGGTAAGGTCCTAGGGAGTGTTGCTGAACAGAGACCTTGGAGTGCAGGTTCATAGCTCCTTGAAAGTGGAGTCGCAGGTAGATAGGATAGTGAAGAAGGCGTTTGGTGTGCTTTCCTTCATTGGTCAGAGTATTGAGTACAGGAGTTGGGAGGTCACGTTGCAGCTGTACGGGACATTGGTTAGGCCACTGTTGGAATATTGCTTGCAATTTCTGGTCTCCTTCCTATTGGAAGGATGTTGTGAAACTTGAAAGGGTTCAGAAAAGATTTACAAGGATGTTGCCAAGGTTGGAGGATTTAAGCTATAGGGAGGGGATGAATTGACTGGGGCTGTTTTCCCTGGAGCATCGGAGGCTGCGGGGTGACCTTATAGAGGTTTATAAAATCATGAGGGGCATGGATAGGATAAATTGAGCACATCTTTTCCCTGGGGTGCGGGAGAAGGGAAAGATATAAAAGGGATCTAAGGGGCAACTTTTTTATGCAGAGGGTGGTGCGTATATAGAATGAGCTGCCAGAGGAAGTGGTGGAGGCTGGTACAACTACAGCATTTAAAAGGCATCTGGATGGGAATATGAATAGGAAGGGTTTGGAGGTGTTAGCATTTGGGACTAGATTAGATTAGGATATCTGGTCAGCACGGACGAGTTGGACTGAAGAATCTGTTTCCGTGCTGTACGTATCTATGACTCCATGACTCTGTAACTACTAAAGACGACAACCTCTAGTGGACAACTTAGCCTACTTTGTCCACTCCACCCAAGAATTCCTCAATATCATCAGGAACACCAAAATAGATGAGGTTGAGATTATGGTCTCCTTTAACGTGATAGCCCTGTAGCCAAGGAAACAATAGCCTCACTACTCGAAGGGACCAGGAATGCAGGCAACCTACAACACCAATGCCGTTAGCGAAGACAGCTCCCTCAAACTGCTAGATCACGACCCACTTCATCTTCAACGGCCAGGTCTACGAACAAATCAATGGAGGCCCGTGGGATCATCGACATCAAGACTAATAGCAGAAGCTGTCATGCAAAGACTAGAATGGACAGTCCTGCCCGCTATCCTGCCTAAACTCTGACTCTGTTATGTAGATGACACCTTTGTCATTACCAAATGCGCACAGCTAGAGGAAATCCATCAACTCATAAACAACACCCTTACTAGCATAAAATTCACCAATGAAGAAGAGAACAACAGTCGACTCCCCTTCCTGGACATAATAGTCAAATGCAAAGCAAATGGGGAGCTCCAGACCAGTGTATACAGGAAAGCCACCCACACAGACCAAGTACTTGACTATAACTGCAACCATCCCAACACCCACAAATGGAGCTGCTTAAGAACATTGTAACACACTGCAGTACCCCAGAGCTGCACAAAGCAGAAGAAGAACACCTACACAACGTCTTCATGATGGGTACCCAAAAAGCATAGTCCGCCAATACCTGCACAAAAGACCACAACAGGAAGACACAGCACATCCGGACGCACTGGCCACACTGCCATACATTAAGGACATACCAGAAATGGCCATCAGGCTACTCTGCCCCCTGGGTTTGTAAGCTCACAAACCAACTACCACACTACGACAGCTATTAACAAGTATAAAGGATCCAATACCCACAAGAGGACCAATGTTATATACAAAACACCATGTAAAGGCGGCCAAAGGCATTACATAAGGCAAACAGGAAGGAAATTAGCCACCAGGGTACACAAACACCAACTAGCCATCAAGAGGCATGACTAGCTATCACTTGTATCCAGACACATGGACAATGAAGGTTTCCAATTTGACTGGGACAACGTATCCACCCTTGGACAAGCCAAACAGAGACATGTATGGGAATTCCTGGAAGCCTATCACTTAACGTGGAAATCCATTAAGAAACATATGGAGTAGGATCCCATATACTAACCATTCTTGGACATATGCGTCTCCATCAAGGATGGACACCTCAGCACCACACTCTACCGCAAACCCACAGACAACCTCACAATGCTACACTTCTCCAGCTTCCACCCAAAACATATTAAAACAGCCATCCCCTATGGACAAGCCCTACGCATACACCGGATCTGCTCAGATGAGAAGGAACGTGACGGACACCTGGAGGTACTCAAGGATGCCCTCACAAGAACGGGGTACAATGCTCAACTCATCGACCACCAGTTCTGACGTGCCACAGCAAGGAACCGTAATGAACTCCTCAGGAGACAGACACGGGCTGCAACTGACAGGGTACCCTTCGTTGTTCAGTACTTCCCAGGGGCTGAAAAATTACACCATGTTCTTCGTGACCTGCAACACATTATCAATGAGGATGAGCACCTCACCAAGACCTTCCCCATACCTCCACTGTTTGCCTTTAAACAACCGCCAAACCTCAAACAGATCATTGTTCGTAGCAAACTTCCCGGCTCTCAGGACAACTCCATATAACCCTGTCACGGTGGACGCTGCAAGACGTGTCAGATTGTGGACATAGACACCACTATTACGTGTGGGAACACGTTCCACCTGTACATGGCAGGTACTCATGTGACTCAGCCAATGTTGTCTATCTTATACGTTGCTGGCAAGAATGCCCAGAGGCATGGTACATTGGGGAAACCGAGCAAAGGCTACGACAACGGATGAATGGGCACCGCACAACAATCAACAGACAGGAGGGTTCCCTCCCAGTTGGGGAACACTTCAGTGGTCCAGGACATTCACCTCAGACCTTTGGGTGACCATCCTCCAAGGTGGACTTCGGGACAGGCAGCAGAGAAAAGTGGCCGAGCAGAGGCTGATAGCTAAGTTCGGTACCCATAGGGAGGGCCTCAACCAGGACCTTGGGTTCATGTCACATTACAGGTGACCACCATTGCACTACACACACACACACACAGATATTCCTACACACACACACTCTCACATATACACGGACACGGGTACACACAGACGCGCACACAGACACCCACACACACCCTGATAGACACACACACACACACTCACACTCACACATGCACCGCCTCACAGACTTAAGACACTCTGCACTCACTTACACACACACACACACACACACACACACTTTCTCACACTCACAACCCCCATCCCAGACAGACAGACAGACAGACACAGACAGACAAAGACCCACATGCACACATATATTTTGTGAGGTGAATTTGTACTTGCAGAGTTACATTGCAATTTGCTCAAAAACTGCATACATTCATGTAGAACTCTGAGCTCAAAAACTACATGAATTTATGTAAAACTCTGTTATCTCACTTTTTAGATTAGAATCAATCTAAACATCAGGTCATAGACAGAGAACTCAGGGGGCTAACACCTTCAACATATTGTCTAGCTATCACCATTGTTAACAGCTAACCTGAGAATGCAACTTTAAAAAAAGGTTTAGTGATTTACTCATGAAAGAAGTGAAACGATCACTGTATTCTAACAGATGAAAGGCTTAACAGACAATCAATTTTTCAATGTATAATTTCAGTTCCATCACACTGTAAATTTTTGCTATAAATTCTGTGTTACGATCAAGCCCTCCACAATCACCTGATGGAGGTGCGTCGCTCAGAAAGCTAATGCTTCCAATTAAACCTGTTGGACTATAACCTGGTATTGTGTGATTTTTAACTAAAAAAGAGAACCAGCAGCAAAATTGGAAATGACACCATCAATCTCAGCAGACCCAGACACACAAATAATAAGCGGGACAGATCACCAATGCTTCACCAGAGATGCACTGATGATGTTACCTAGAATGGTGATGAAACATCTGCAAATAAACTTACCAGCTTAGCAAGTAAGGTAACAACCTCATTGATGGTGGATCTTCATAAAATCTGATAGGTAGTTAACTGGCCATCATAGTAACTGGGAAATATATTTTTATTTTATGTTGTGACCCATGGACTGGAGCAATAGTGCACTCCTTCATCCAAGGTTGTAATAGGGCTCCCTGTCTTCAATCACTTCTCACACTACATCGAACAAACTAGCAGGAAACTTTCTGCCAGGATACATGAACACCAACTGGCCACCAAAAGATACGACCCACTCTCACTAGTTTCCATACATACAGACAAGGAAGGACACCACTTTGACTGGGACAACACACACACATCCGAGGACAGGTGAAACAAAGACATGTACAAGAATTCTTAGAGGCATGGCATTCTAACCAGAACTCTGTCAATAAATACATTGACATAAACCTACCGTCCCTTAGGAAGAAAACAGAAATGACATCACCCACCTTAAGAAACCAAGACTTATAAATAGGGAGGTGGGACACCACCAGTGCTTCACCAGAGACTCTCACTGATTATGTTATCATGGTGATGAACATCTGAAAACAAACCTTCAAGCTCAGCGAGCTAACTTACAGACTTATCATCAACCTGAGCTACAAATCTTTTCAAAAATCGCGAACTTCTCACAGTCTCCCTGCCACCACACCCACCTTATGGTACCCACATCTCCCCCACTACCAACACTCCTGCATCCAGCAGGCTAATATCTGCCTCAGCAAATGAGTGAATTCCCATCCTGGCCCTGGGAAAATGGTATCTAATGTCCCTCAACCTCCCACCAACCATATCCACACTACTTATCTCTGCCCTCCAGATACCCCACTACTGTTGCTCCCCCTGCCACTCACACTTCCTCAGGAGCTCAACATCCTTCCCCCCCCACTCTGGGCCTTAGCCCTGCTCATTGCTTCTCCAATCACAGATCATTACCTTCCTGTGTTTGATGCTGATTGGCTCAATAGTACAAGACACAGGAGAAACCCTATCTGAACTTAGAAGAGCAGTTCATAACTATTTTCTCTGATTGGTCAGGGAGGACAAACAAAGCAAGGGAGTACACATTGAATGATGGGACCCTAGGAAGTACAGTGGATCACAAGGAATTTGGCGTTCATGTCCACAGATCCTTGAAGGAAGGGCATATAAGGTGGTTAAAAGGGTATATGGGACACTTGACTCTGTTAGTCAAGATATTGAATACAAGAGCAAGTACATTATGACACATTTGTATCATAACATTAGTCAGACCACAGATGGAGTACTGTGTACAGTTCTGGTTACCACACTGTAGGAACAATGTGTTTACACTAGAGGGGATGTAGAGGAGATTCATCAGGATGTTGCCTCACTGGAGTAATTCAGCTATGGACTGAATCTTGTTAGAATGAGATTGTTTTCCTTCGAACAGAAAAGATTGACAAGTGATCTGATTGTGGTGGACAAAACTATGAGATGTTGAGGTGCCTGTGTTGGACTGGGGTGGACAAAGTTAAAAATAATAAGACACCAGGTTGTAGTCCAACAGGTTTATTTGGAAGCACTGTACAAGGTAGCAGATGAAGGAGCAGCACTGCGAAAGCTAGTGCTTCCAAATAAACATGTTGGACTATAACCTGGTGTCGTGTGATTTATAATGAAATTCTGAGAGGCATAGATAGGGAGAAACTTCCCCATTTTGTACAGGGATTAAGAAACAAGGTCAGAGTTTTAAGGTAACCAGCAGCAGGTTTAGAGAGGATTTGTTTCACCCAGACGATGGTGGTCATTGTCTGAAAGTAGCAACCATCTGATGGAGGAGCAGCGCTCTGAAAGCTAGTGCTTCCAATTAAACCTGTTGGACTACAACCTGGTGTTGTGTGATTTTTAACTTTGTCTAAAAGTATAGTACAGTCAATAACCATCAGGACATTTGAAACTTCATTTAAGATTTAACTCCCTGGCTCCACCCCTCCTGGGGCCTCACGTTACCTGATTGGTTGGGCTCCTGACCAGCGGGTTGCAGGGAGCCAATCAGCGACGCGCTCAGGTCGGCGCGCTCGCCCATTCACAAAAAACGAGGGGTCTGGAGGCGGGGCGTGTCCGACATTCCTTCCGGGTTGTGGCAGACAGGAAGAGGCAGTGAAGGTGAGAGTGAGTGAGAGTGAGTAGTGTGTGTATGTGTGAGACCTGAATACTAAGAGATTTAATAATAATTGTGAACGAATGATGTTGGCGATACCGTCACCAACGGCAGTCCATGCGCTGCTGTAACTAAGTGCAGGAGCCAATGGGGAGCTGGTTTCAGGGCCTGTCACCAGCTGGAGTCACCAATAGGGAAAGAATTTCAAAATAGTGTAGATGCTGGAAAACTGAGAGACAGACAGAGTGCTGTAGAGACTCAGCAGGTCTGGCAGCATCTGTTGGGAAGGTACAGTTAACATTTCAAGGTAGAGTTGATGAAAGGTATGGTAAACATTTCCTCTTCAGTAGGTAAATACTGGCGAATTTAGGGAGATAACCTGATTGGTTGGATATTAACCAATAATGGCTGCAGGGACTGGAAATACAGGTACCAATAGGGAGTTGTGCAGAGAGAGACTGTAACTAACCACTAACCAATACATACTTGGGTACACAGATTATAACTGAAGAAACCAATAGGGATCAGGGAATTGAGACAGTAACTACCAGTAGGAAATAACAGGGGTAAAAACAGAAATTGCTGGAAAGGCTCAGAGGATCTGGCTGTATCTATGGAGAGAAATCAGAGTTAAGGTTTTGAGTTCAATGGCCCTTCCTCAGGACACAACACAGCCAAGAGGAAGGGTCATTAGAGCTGTAACGATGCTGCCAGACCTGCTGAGCTTTTCCAGCAATTTCTGTTTTGTTTCTGTTTTCCAGCATGCACAGTTCTTTTGATTTTTGTTCATGAAATAATGGGGAGCTGGTTCCTGAGACACTAGCTCGAGAAAACAACAGGGACTTGGGTACTCAAACTGTAAGCTGAAAAATGTGTTGCTGGAAAAGCGCAGCAGGTCAGGTAGCATCCAAGGAGCAGGAGAATTGACGTTTTGGGCATAAGCCCTTCTTCAGCCTGAAATGTCGATTCTCCTGCTCCTTGGATGCTGCCTGACTGATGCGCTTTTCCAGCAACACATTTTCAGCTCTGATCTCCAGTATCTGCAGTCCTCACTTTCTCCTACACAGACTGTAACTTCAGTAAGCAATAGGGGCAGGTTACAGATACTGTAGCCACAGGAACTAATAGGGGACACGAAATACAGATTTTCCCTACCTACAGTAACCACCAGGAAGCTGTAAAAGAGACTGTAACTATCTCCACCAAACAAATAGGAATTGGGTGAACCGACTGTAACCACCTACGGGTACCTATAAGGCACTGGATTAAGTCACTAATTAATTGGGAACTACCTGCACTAATTAATTGGGAACTGTAACTGAGACTGTAACTTCAGAAAGCAACATGGAGCTGGGTATAGAGACTGTATCTAACCACAGGAACCAATAGGGAAATAATAGCAAAATACTGTGCTGGAAATCTAAAGAAAAACAGAAATTGCTGGAGAAACTCTGTGGGTCTAGCACCATCTCTGCTGAGAACACAGTTAATGTTTTAAAGCCAGGATGACGTTTTTGGAACAAATACTGCCTGAATGAGCTGGGAGCTGGGGACAGAAACTGAACTGAGACTGCGTCATGCTCCAGGTACTGAGACCACGCTGGACCACCTGTTCTTTGTGGAGAGGTTTATGCAAAAAAAATCACCTTTTGACCACAAGTCCATTAGACAGTACTCAGTAGTAATTTTGTCTTTTAAGCTGTGTGTGCATAGTCACTGCAACATTCCATGCATGGCAATCAGTGTGCCAATGTGAGTCTCCACGTTGACTCCTGGTTAAAAATAAAAGTGGATACACTGGTCAGCATGTGACGTCATTCAGGCTAAACAAGCGAAAGCAGAACATTGATCCCCGAACAGACTGTCAAAGATACTTGGCTGAATGGCTCACCTCCAGAATTTACAGAAATGCACGAAGACTTTTCTTATTGGAAAAAATATACTTTATTCATATTAACTCTTTACGTACATACACAGGAACCAAAGCAGTTCTGTATAACCTCTGAATATCAAGAAAAATCAATGTTGGAATTTGACATGTTACAAAAACCAAAGGCTTTTTCTCTTCATGCAGGATACTGTTTATGTTCATTTTGAGACAAAGAGAGGATCTGAAAACCTGTACTTTGTACAGTTGTACTTTGGCAGAAAGATCTTTGATGGTGGTCTTTCCCTATTGCAGACTTGGAGGCAGCTGCCCCAAGCTTTAGTGCGTCCCTCAGCATGTCGTCTTGGATCTTCGAATGTGCCAGTCTACAACATTCGGTCGAGGTCATCCCCTTGTTCTGGAAGACCAACAAGTTTCAGGCCGACCAAAGAGAGTCTTTCACCGAGTTGATATTTCTTCAGGTGCAGTCACGTTTGTCTCGATGTGCATCCCGGGGAACAGCCCATAGAGCATAGAGTCCTCCGTCGCAGAGCTGCTCAGGATGAAGCTCGACAAAAAACAGTGCATCTTCCTCCAGACTTCCTTTTCAAAGATACATTCCAGAAGGAGATGCATGAGAATCACTACTCCCTCACAGCTGCTTCAAGGGCAGTGCAGTGGCACAGTGAGTCTGTTCGTACATGAAGAATCTCACACGTAGTGAGATCTCACCACCAGCCAAGCAAATCTTGGTGCTTGTTGGAACGTCCTGATGATGAGACATTCTGCTGAATGATTTTGACATTTTGCTCAGGCAACAACCCAATAGGTCCTACCCTCTACTTTTCCCACAGGGTCTCAAGGATGCTACATGCTGACCACTTCTTGATGGACTAATGCTCAAACGGGTTTATCTTTGCAAATTTCTCTCTGAAGGACAAGTACTATGGAACAGTCCAACTACTTGGAGTGTTCTGTGGCAGTGAGGCCAGTCCCATCCTTCATAACACAGGACAGATAGAACCTCAGTATGTAGTGATGTTTGTTTGTGTACACAAAGTATCTGTGTCTACGCACAGCTGGATGCAGCCGTGCACAAAGGTGGCCATCAGGATGGGGGTGGCATTGGGTACGTTCCCCCCCCCCCCCCCCCCCCCCCCCCCCCCCCCCCCCCGCCAAACCCATCCAGAGCTTTGTACATGGTATCCCTGTAGACACGGTCCATCATAGACCTCCAGATGAAGTGGAAGCTTTCTCGAATGACTGCAATAATGCAGGTTCAGGGAATGGGCCCGACAACACACAAACAAGGCAGGAGAGAGTAGGCAGCCTACCTGACTCCAGCTCTGGTTGGAAAGCTTTCTGATTCCCACCTTTTGAGACAGAAAGTATCTGCTGCTTGGAGCCTGCAGCAATCCAGGAGGATTCTCCTTATGAAGAGAGTCTGATCGACTGGTATTCCGTCCTCAGCCGCCTTCATTGACATCCTGACTGTGTACCAGACACCCTGGACTGGGGCTCAGATGATCACAGTAGTCATAGCTCTGATTGGCTGTACGCTGAATTGGTACAAAGCCAGCATAATGGTCCATCAGCAATAGCTCCGATGTCCACTCATGATCCAGCGATGATCTCAAAATCATCTGATTACCTGCAACTTGGAACTTCTTGTCAGATCCTTCCTGCATGCTGGGAATCTTTCCTTGCCCATACATTGCCCTCAAAGTGATTGTGGTGTGGAAGGTGTGCCTTTGAAAAGAAGAGCTAGAGAGAGATGCAGTATTTTGGTGGAGTTTCATCCAAAGTAGCTCTGTGAGGCTTTTCCTTGGGCACACACAGACAAACATCAATTGCTGATGGAGAACAACCAATGCAGTGAAAGATTCTCTGTGGTCTGTCTGAAACTTGCTGATCTTCCAGTTCAAGGAGTTGTCCTCACCTGGAGTTTTGCAGACTGACACATTCCAAGGTCCAGCAGTACGTGCTGATGGCTGTACTAAATCTGGAGGTAGCCACTACAGAGGTCCAATGGTGAAAGGTCACTACCTGGCACTTTACAGCCTTGTATATTGAAGTGCCGGAAACCATCCCTAATCCCAACCCTCAGGCTGTGTAAATTTATAAAGAATTTACAATGTAAATCAAGAGTGTTGAAAATGTATTGACGCACCTCAGTGGAACATCTTGTACTAAGGAACATTTTATAGCTATTGTACTTTCTGTAAGTTCTAATTTGAATTGTTTTGTCCTCAGGCTGTGGAACATACTTTATAGAGCCATTACAATCATATAATGAGTGGAACCAATTGATTTTCCCCGTAAATTCTGTAATATTTAAGCCACATATTACACATTTTGTAAACAAGGTATATTTTTGAAAAAATGAATAATAGCAGGGAGCAGGTACAGTGAGTGTAACTATACTCAATAACCTCTTATCTGCTGGGTGTAGTGACCATTTTTCCATTTTACCAATCTTGTAGGTTTGAAGACTGGTAACAGAGCTCCTGGGATCCGTGCTTGGATATGGTCCCAGAGACTGTCTGATTATAGGCCAAATGGTGCAGCCCTATAAATTAAATCTGTAACGAAAACTGTTCTTTATGAAGAATGAAACTATGCAATTCTTTAAAATAATTCAGATCTGGCAACATTTGTTGAGAAAAAGAAGTGGAATTAACATTTTGAATCCAGAGACTCTTCGTCAGAACACTTTGATGAAGGGTGACTGGGTTCAAAACATTAGTGTAACTCTGTTTCTCTCTTTGCAGATGCAACCTACTGAGCTTCTCCGGCATTTCCTTTTTTTTGTTTCAGATTTCCAGCATCAGCAATTCTTTGTTTTAACCTTAAAATAATTGCCTGGGCTGTGACTGTGACATTGTCATAGCTGCATGTAAAAGAAACCTTGCTGTCAGATTTGTCTGATGCTGGCAAGGTCAAATTCATTGCTCATCCCCACGTATGCATTTCTTTCTGACTGAGTAGCTTGCTGGATGGAAGAAATCTATTAACTAGTTTGGTTAGGCCAGACTGAGTGAAACGTAGCAGGTGCCCTTCCCTCCATTTCGCTTTTTGACAAAAAAATTGAAAGCCTGTAATTTTTCAAGCATTTGTTTTTAGAATCTCAGAATCCCTATGACGTGGAAAGAGACAGCAGCCCATCAAGTCTGTACCTAGACCCCTACCCTATCTCTGCAACCCCACATTTCCAAGGGCGAATCCACCTAACTATGGGGCAATTTAGTATGGCCAATCCACCTAACTTGCACACAGGTCATAGTCATACAGACCATAATCCCAAACTACCTGCTCCTAGCCCACATCCCTCCAAACCTTTCCTATTTGTTTATCTATCCAAATATCTTTTAAATATTGTAATTATATACGCATCCACCACTTCCTCAGGAAGTTCATTCCACACGCGAGCCACCCTCTGTGTAAGAATAGAAATTGCCTCTCGTGTCTTCAGGTTGCCTCTCAATCAGTGAAAAAAGTCCTAGCCTATCCAGCCTTTCTTTATAACTCAAATCTTCCACATCCAGCCACATCCTGGTAAATCTATTCTGAACCCTCTCCAGTTTAATAATATCCTTCCTACAACTGGGCAACCAGAACAGGACACAACATTCCAGAAGAGGCCTCACCAATGTCCTGTACAAGCTCAATATGACTTCCCAACTCCTATGGTCAAAGCACTGAGTAATGAAGGCAAGCATGCTAAACACCCTTCTAACCACCCCGTCTACATGAGACACAAACTTCAAACATTTATGCACCTCTAGGTCCCTCTGTTCTACAATACTACCCAAGGTCCTACCACTAATTGGATAAACCCTACCCTTGTTTGTTGTACCAAAATGTAATACCTTCCATTTATCCAGGTTGAACTCCATCTGCCATTTTTCAGCCCATTGACCCATTTGATCAAGATTCTTTTGTAATCTTAGAAAACCTTCTTCACTGTCTACAATGTTACCCATTTTGGTTCGTCTGCAAACTTACTAACATCAAACTTCTATTTCCCATCCAAATCCATTATATAAATGGATGTAAGTTTGCTCGCTGAGCTGGAAGTTTGTTTTCGGACATTTTGTTCCATACTAGGTTACATCATCAGTGAGCCTTTGATGAAGCGCTGGTGTTATGTCCTGCTCTCTATTTATATGTTTGGGTTTCTTAGGGTGGGTGATATCATTTCTGGTTTTTTTTCTCAGAGGATGGTTGATGGGGTCCAAATCAACGTGTTTATTGATGGAATTTCGGTTAGAATGCCATGCTTCTAGGAATTCTCGTACATTTCTCTGTTTGACTTGTCCTAAGATGGATGTGTTGTCCAGTCAAAGTGATGTCCTTCTTCGACCAAATTAGAGGAAACCTACAACACCATCAACAATATCCTGACAGGCAGAAAATTCACAAAAGAGGACGAGAATGACAACAAACTCCCATTTGACAAGTCGGTCCCAGGTGACAAGTAGGTTAGACCAGGGAACCTCAGTGGATGTGGTCTATCTAGACTTCCAAAAGGCCTTTGATAAGGTGCCACACGGGAGGCTGCTGAGCAAGGTAAGGGCCCATGGTGTTCGAGGTGAGCTACTGAGATGGATTGAGGATTGGCTGTCTGACAGAAGGCAGAGAGTTGGGATAAAAGGTTCTTTTTCGGAATGGCAGCCGGTGACAAGCGGTGTCCCAGAGGGTTCAGTGTTGGGGCCGCAGCTGTTCACATTATATATTAATGATCTGGATGAAGGGACTGGGGGCATTCTAGCGAAGTTTGCCGATGATACAAAGTTAGGTGGACAGGCAGGTAGTACTGAGGAAGTGGGGAGGCTGCAGAAGGATCTAGACAGTTTGGAAGAGTGGTCCAGGAAATGGCTGATGGAATTCAACGTGAGCAAATGCGAGGTCTTGCACTTTGGAAAAAAGAATACAAGCATGGACTACTTTCTAAACGGTGAGAAAATTCATAAAGCCAAAGTACAGAGGGATCTGGGAGTGCGAGTTGAGGATTCTCTAAAGGTAAACATGCAGGTTGAGTCCGTGATTAAGAAAGCGAATGCAATGTTGTCAATTATCTCAAGAGGGTTGGAATATAAAAGCACCGTTGTGCTACTGAGACTTTATAAAGCTCTGTTTAGGCCCCATTTAGAGTACTGTGTCCAGTTTTGGTCCCCACACCTCAGGAGGGACATACTGGCACTGGAGCGTATCCAGCGGAGATTCACACGGATGATCCCTGGAATGGTAGGTCTAACATATGAGGAACGGCTGAGGATCCTGGGATTGTATTCATTGGAATTTAGAAGATTAAGGGAGATCTAATAGAAACTTACAAGATAATACATGGCTTGGAGAGGGTGGACGCTAGGAAATTGTTTCCGTTAGGCGAGGAGACTAGGACCCATGGACACAGCCATAGAATTAGAGGGGGTCAATTCAGAACAGAAATGCGGAGACATTTCTTCAGTCAGAGAGTGGTGGGCCTGTGGAATTCATTGCCACAGAGTGCAGTGGAGGCTGGGATGCTAAATGTCTTCAAGGCAGAGATTGATAAATTCTTGATGTCACAAGGAATTAAGGGCTACGGGGAGAACGCGGGTAAGTGGAGTTGAAATGCCCATCAGCCATGATTGAATGGCGGAGTGGACTCGATGGGCCGAATGGCCTTCCTTCCGCTCCTATGTCTTATGGTCTTATTCCTAGATGTCATAGCAGAGCGAACAGTCAATGGGGAACTTTAAACAAGTGTCTACAGGAAAACAACACATGGACCATCTACTAAACGACAGAAGCAATCATCCCAACACCCACAAACAGAGGTGCATCAGGACATTATTTCAACCAGCCACAACACACTGCAGTACTGAGGAACTACGAAGCGCAGATGAAAAATACCTATACAGCATATGCAAGAAGTACAGATACCCAATAAACACAGTCTGCCGATTTATCAACAACAAACCTAAACAAGCAGACACAACACACCCAGAAACTCTAGCCACGTTCCCTTACATCAAAGACATCTCTGAAGTGACTTCCAGGCTACTTAGACTTCTTGTCATCATGGTAGCCCACAAACCTACCAACACACTTAAACTGTGTCTAATGAACCTAAAAGATCTTATACAGGTGCACAATCCTTTATCCGAAATGCTCGGGACCAGCTGGTTTTTGTAATTCTGAATTTTTGAATTTCAGAATAAGTGACAGTTTGATGGTGAAACTTTAAAGAAGTCTAACCAGAGGAGCAGATTCACTGAATAAAACAGGCCTTGAGACAGAATTGAGGCCTCCGCATTGCATCTGAGTGACTCGCATCGAGTGAGTTAACTGTTTACAGGCCAAACAACCTTGTTGATGCGAAAAAAACTTTGCAAAAAAACCTTCAGACTTTGAAGCTTTTTGGATTTTGGGATTTCGGATAAAGGGTTGTCTACCTGTACAAACAACCAGCAAAACAAATGTCATTTACAAAATACCATACCAGTATTGTATCAAACACGACATTGGACAAACAGGCAGAAAATTAGCCACCAGGATACATGAACTTCAACTAGCCACGAAAAGGCATGACCCACTATCACTAGTAACCTTACATACAGACGAAGGAGGATATTTAGGGTAGCACGGTGTGGGTCTGGGTGGGTTGCTCTTTGGAGGGTCTGTGTGGACTGGTTGGGCCGAAGGGCCTGTTTCCACAATGTAGGGAATCTAATCACTTTGACTGGGACAACACATCCGTTGCAGGACAAAGTAAACAGAGACACGCACGAGAATTCCTTGAAGCATGGCATTCCAACTAGAACTCCATCAAGAATCACATCGATTTGGACCCCACCCACCATCCTTTGAGAAAAAAAACGGAAATGATATCACCCAGACACATAAATAGAAACCAGAACATAACACCAGCACTTCATCAAAGGCTCACTGATGATGTAGCCAAGTATGGTGACAAAATGTCTGAAAATGAACCTTCCAGCTCAGCGAGCAAACTTACATCCAGAACCTCAACCTCAGCTACAAATCTTCTCAAAAATTGCTAACAT
Source organism: Chiloscyllium punctatum (assembly GCF_047496795.1). Classification (NCBI taxonomy): domain Eukaryota; kingdom Metazoa; phylum Chordata; class Chondrichthyes; order Orectolobiformes; family Hemiscylliidae; genus Chiloscyllium; species Chiloscyllium punctatum. Next base: position 39,630,114 of record NC_092787.1, on the reverse strand, counting down.
TTATGTAACTGATAACCTAGAACCGATCCTTGTGGGACACCACTGGTCACAGTACTCCAATCCAAAAACTCACCCTCCAGTATTACTCTGTCTCCTGCCGTTAAGCCAATTATGCATCTTTGTGACTGTGGGAGGAAACTGGAGTGCTCAGAGTAAACCAATGCAGACATGGGGAGAACGTGCAAACTCCACGCAGAAAATCACCCAAGGCTAGAATTGAAGCTGGGTCCCTGGCGCTTTGAGGCAGCAGTGCTAACCACTGAGTCATTGTGTCCCCCTTCTAAATTGGTCAAGATCCTTAACATTTCCTTGGAATCTGGTGATTCCAGAAGTTGTGGTGATTGAAAGCAGAGAGTTAATGGCATCTTTCAGGATTTTTATCTGACAAGTCTGGCTCAGTGCAAACTTCTCTGGGACGTGGGTGTCTAACTTCAAGGGAATAATGGCTCTGCTGTTGGAGAGGTCTGTGCACGTCCATGACAACATGATAAAGAGTGGAACAACATTCTGAGCTGGTCCCTGAAAAGAAGCACCCTCAAGTAATGAGCCGTGAATTGGACCTTGTCAGCATTAGTTAGATGTGAGCAAGGATTATGTTTTTAGGTTACAATCCTGATCCTGTTTAGTTGCAGTTGAGCTGGAAATGTCTGGCAGAGGAGAAATAGTGGGAGTGGCACATAATGCAGGGTGGGGTGAAGTGATGGCATTCCTGATTGGGGGACTGCTTTTTGTTAAGGAACTTAAAGACCTCCCCTGGTGGATTTGAGATTCTCAGATCTGAATGCCCCTCCTTCCAGTGTGACTGTGTGCACTGCCTGTCTCTTGTTTGCAGACTTCTTATTGTGGTTTCCTTACTTCTAGATTTCTGAGTTTCCTGCCAAGCACAAGGACGATGCAGACTGAATCCCTCTTACACAGTGGTTACTCACACCCTCTGCTCCGTGCCTGGCAGACCTGCGCTTCCACCTTCAATGCAAACAATCTCATCTACCCCATCTTTGTAATGTAAGTGCGGGTGAGATCCTGAATTTTGTATGATTTAAAACAAAAGTGAGTTGTTGAAATATTCACAGGCAACCAGACCTGCTGCTTGATCATAAACGGCTGCACCAAGATTGGTCTGAGATTGAGGTCTGCTTAAACCAACGCCCAGGACGTGATAACTCTGTGACATTGTCCAACCAATCTTTACTGCCTTTCTGTTTCAGTGATGATGCCAATGCGGAGGAACCTATCGCCAGCCTCCCAGGACAGGCCAGGTAGGACGGACTCTTCTATGGAGCGAGTGAGGAGGGAGGAGAGAGGATGGTGAGGGGAAATAGTGAGGAGAGTACAGTAAACAATATGATCCTGATAGGGGTCCTCAATAATAAAGTAAAAAAAATTTAGAGGGTGGCACGGTGGCTCAGAGGTTAGCACTGCTGCCTCACAACACCAGGGACCCATGTTCAATTCCAGCCTCAGACAGCTGTCTGTGTAGATTTCTCCCTGTGTCTGTGTGGATTTCCTTCGAGTGCTCTGGTTCCCTCCCACAATCCACAGATGTTCAGGTTAGATAGATTAGCCATGCTAAATTGTCCATAGTATTGAGGGATATGCAAGCTAGGTGGATTAACCGTGGATGCAGGGTTACAGGGATGGGGTAGGTCTGGGTGGGGATGTTGTTTGGAGGTAAAAACAATGACTGCAGATGCTGAAAACCAAATACTGGATTAGTGGTGCTGGAAGAGCACAGCAGTTCAGGCAGCATCCAATGAGCAGCGAAATCGACGTTTCGGGCAAAAGCCCTTCAATTTTTATTCCTGATGAAGGGCTTTTGCCCAAAACGTCGATTTCGCTGCTCGTTGGATGCTGCCTGAACTGCTGTGCTCTTCCAGCACCACTAATCCAGTATGTTGTTTGGAGGGTCAGTGTGGACTCAATGGGCTGAATGGCCTGCTTCCACACTGTATAGATTCTATGACAGGCTGCAATATCATCAGAATGTTGGAGATTAAACATGTTTCCCTGAAAAAAATGTAAAAATAAACCACAGTTTTTGAGGAACTGTGTCTTAGGGATTTTCCTGAAATTTCCACCAGGATTCAGAGCATATCCACTGATTCCTCCTCTGCCAACAGGTTCCAGTTTAAATCGTGGAAATGATTTATAACTGAGAGACAGTTTCAGGATGTTGGGCTTCTACTGTCCCAAGACAGACTTTCACTGAGCTAGGCCTGCCAGGGTCTAGGATCCTGAGGGATGGCTGTTAACCTGCTGCTTTCACCTACAGCAGTCTTCAGATTCCATGCAAAATGTGTTGGAAGACATTGTGTGTGTTCACACAGAATAAATCTCACCTTTCTCTCACACGCTCTCACTTAAATCCCTTCTTTCCCTGAGACCCTTCCTCTGTTATGTCTCCAGTATCCCCCTTTTTGAAACCCTTGCTGTCATACACACCTGTCACACCCCATTTCACTGTCCCTTCTCTTTCAGCTTCCCTCACTCTTGCCAGACCCTCCCTCACCACACTCTTATGCCATTTTTCTCTATCTATATCTCCTTCTCTGCCCCTTTTTATCTCTCTCTCTCTCTCTCTCTCTGTCTCCATCCTCCCTGTCACCTCTATTCTCTCTTTTTCTGTCTGCCTCAGCTTTTCACCATATACTTTCTCATACATGAGATGTGGTTTAATCTGAGGCTTTAGAGAGTTGAAGCAAAGTCTTTTATCTTCCACCTTTCGAGATATAAAGATTTATAATTCATTAACTGTTTCGGATATGTTTTCTGAGGTATATACAACTTGATTATTTTACAGAAGTCAGTGAGAAATGGGTTTTGTGTTTTTGCTGTGGAAGTGGTTCATGGCTTATTCATATAGTGTATGCAATACTGTCCAGTGAGCTTGTTAAGATAGCAGCAAAAGCCTATCAGGAGTGGGACACATGGTGTCGTAACAGTCTTGTTATCAATCAATGAATTGTATGAGGCTGTCCCAGTGGGCGACTGTGTGGGAGCTGATATATCTTTACAGTGTGGTCCCCGTGCTTTTGTGTGTGTGGCTGTCTGCAGATAGATGTGGGCAGTGAGATAGCAGAGCTCCCTTCCTGTCAGTTTCAGTAATCTTGGAGCAGGGCAGCCCTATCCTGATCTCCAGAACCTGATTTTTGGAGTGACGTGCTCCTGATATGACACTGCGTCTCCGCGAAGGGGATATGACCAACCCAAGCCAGAGAGTAAACTGCTGCCAAAACTGCAGATCGAGAGCAGCCTCTACCCTTGTGTTCACTGTGAGCTGCGGAGTCTCTAGTAGTTCGATTAAGTTGGACCTAGTGACAAACTATTTCCGGATAGTTCACTGATCTGGATCCGTATTGAAATTTTCAACAAAATAAGCTCACTTTGGAAATATAGCTTGACTATTTTTACTGTTGCAAACTAAACGACAAAATAACATTGGTTTTGCACACTCCTGGGTAATTCCCCCAGCCCCCTTAATCTGGGACCCACGTCCTCACCAGCCCAGAGGCCCCCAGCCTTACTCTCCTTTTAGAACCCCATTTTGCAATCCTGGAAGAAGCTGCCATTGTGCCAGCTCTCACCTCCATCTAACTTCTAATCTTGAACACTCCGCCACTCCCCTCCACAACTGTCCTCATCCAATTCACCTGGTGTCAAAAGCAGATTGAGCAAAACTGGCTATAAGGGTGCTCAGTGAATTACTTCAAGAACAGCTTGCTCCTCCTTGGGTTGAGGGGTGAGTGTACATGGTAATCTCACAGGCCATTACTGATAGCTTGTGCTGGGAATGCAGGAATAGAGATTGATGTGGACTCTATAGCATATTGCTGGGGCGCAGTAAATAAGTCTTACTTGACAGTGCCTGATGCTGACAATGACTCAATGACATGAGGTTTCCTTTCACAGAAAGGCGATTCCTCCCATCGATAAATAAAAATCTCTGAGGGAGTTGTTTATTTCCAAAGTTCTACAGACTATTTCAGGCTTTGTGAAAAGAGGAGCTTTGATTCTCGTTCACTTGTTGTGGTGTGATTGGTGTCAGTGTATACTGTAAAATTTCTATTGGTGAGAGTTTCTGGAATTTTTCTGTTTACCATCTCACTCTGAGTGTGTAAATATTTGAAATAAAAGCATTTGGCCCCCGAACTTGCTGCCCTATTCAATAAGGTCATGGTTAAGTTTTCATCATTATTTGTTCATGGGATGTGGGCACCACTGGCTGGGCCAGCACTCAGAGTCATAGAGCACAGAAACAGACACTTCAGTCCAACGAGTCCACACTGAACATAATCCCAAACTAAACTTGTCCCACCTACCTACTATTGGCCCCTATCCCTCCAAACCCTGCTTATTCATGTAATTATCTTTGTGTCTTTTTAACGTAGTAACTGTGCCTGCATCCACTATTCCCTCAGGAAGTTCATTCCACACACGAACCACTCTCTGTGTAAAAAAACTACCCCGAAGTATTTTCTAAATCTCTCTCCTCTCACCTTAAAAATATGCACCCTCCTCTTGAAAGCCCCCATCTTAGGAAAAAGACACCTACCATTAACCCTATCTATACCCTCCATGATATTATAAACTTCTGTAAGGTCACCACTTAACCTCCTCTGCTCCAATGAAAGAAGTGCCAACCTATCCGGCCTTTCTTTGTAACTCAAAACTTCCATATCACCCCAGCAGTAGCCTGGTAAATCTCTTCTGTACCCTCTCTAGCTTAATAATATCCTTTCTATAACAGAGCACCAGAACTTATTGACTATCCCGAATTGTCCTGAGAAAGGTGACGTTGAGCTGCCTTCTCCAACTGCTAAATAGGAACATTGTACCTCAATTCCACCTTCTCCTACAACACTTGATTCCCTTGCAGCCCAGAAATTTCATGATCTTTGACCTGAATTCACTCAACAATTAAGCAGCTACAGCTCTCTGAGGTAGAGAATTACAAACAGTTACAACTCTCTGAGTGAAGATATTTCTCCTTGTCCCAATGCTAAATGGCTGACCACTTTCTCTGAGACTATCACAGTAGCTGTAGGGGAAACAGCCTCTTGGCATCAATCCTGTCAAGCCCTCTACTATGTTACAGTGAGATTACCTACATTTTATTAAACCTCAGAGTGTAGGCCCATTTATTCAACCAGCATCTTCCAAATGCAGCTAGGTATCATCATTCATAACAGGACTGTGGTTGAACCCTATGAACTTCAGTGGTGCTTGAAAGCAGCCTATCGCCAACTGCTTCAGGACAATTAAAAATGGGCAACAGATCCATATCCTGTGAATAAATAACACAAAACGATGGCATAGTGGTGATGTCACTCAACTAGTGTTCTGGAATCCTAGGCTAAGTTCTAGGGGGAAAAGGAAGAACTGCAGATGCTGGAAACCTGAAACATAAACAGAAATTGCTACAGAAACTTGGCAGGTCTGACAGATGCTTCCAGACCTGCTGAGTTTCTCTAGCAATTTCTGTTAATGTACTAGGGACATGAGTTCAAACCCCACAACAGTTGAGAAGGAAATCTGCTGTCTTTACCTAATCTGGCCTACATGTGACTGTGTACCCCTAGAAAAGTGATTGACTCTTAACTGCTCTCTGAAATGGCCTGGTAAGGTACTCAGTTCAAGGGCAATTAGGGGTGGGCAACCATTAATGCTCAACTTACATTATAACAGGAAAAAAGTCCCTCACTGTTTCAAATAACTTTATCGCCCTTTTTCTTCCTCCAAAAGTGAATAACCTCATGTTTCCCCACATTATATTCCATGTACCACATGTATAGGATATAAGAACTAGGAGCAGGAGCAGGAGTAGGTAGCCTACTCCGTCATGTGATACGAGCATGGATGATCACACCTTGTCCTCAACTCCACTTTCCTGCCCACTCCCCATAATCCTTCAACCTATTACTGATTAAAAATATGTTTATCCTCTGTTCAAATTTACTCAGTGCCCTAGCACTTATCACACTGTGGGGTAGGGAATTCCACAGAATCACAACCCTTTGAGAGAAGTGGTTTCTCATTTCTGTTTCAAATCTGCTACCCAGTATCCTAAAACTATGATCTCTACTTCAAGATTGCCACATGTCAGGAAACATCCTCTCTACACCTACTTTGTTAGTCTCCCTTAGCACTTTATATACCTCAATTAGGTCTCCTCTATTTTTCTGAACTCCAGAGAGTATTAGCCTAAATCATTCAATCTCTCTCCATAAGGCAAACCTCTAATAGTCATACACCATGGAAACAGTCCAACCCATCCACACCAACCAGGTTTCCCAAACTAAACTAGTCCCATTTACCTGCATTTGGCCCATATCCCTTTCCTATTCATACCTGTCCAAATGTCTTTTATATGTGATAATTGTATTTGCATCTACCAGTTCTTCTGGCAGTTCATTCCATCTCTTGGATAAATCTAGTGAACCTCTCCAAAATTGCCTCCAGTGCACTACATCCCTCTCTGAATAAGTGGATCAAGACTGTACGTAATACTTCAGTTGTGGTCTCACTAATGAGACTACTAATGAATTCTTGCCCACTCACCTAACCTGTCTTTGCAGATTCTGGGCCCAGTTTCAACACACTGCAACTGTTGGGTTTTGGTTGAGTTAACGTTGGGTCCTTTGTGTCCTCATCACAGCTTACTTAAACATTTTAAAAACTTGGATACATGGCACTTGTGTCCTTTAACTATGTCATTAATACAGAAGGTGAATAGCTGAGATCTCATCATTGATTCTTGCTTCCCCCTGTAGGCTGGCATTCAGACATCTGGGAAATCATCATATGATTAGGCAGAGTCAACATAATTTTATAAAAGCAGTTAAGAAATCTACAAAAGGAGTTTTTTTGAGGATTTAACAAACAGGATAAACAAAGGAGGAATGAGTGGATGCAACATGTGGAATTTCAAACAGCATTCAGTAAGGTGTCACTTAAAATGTTGTTGTGCAAGAAAATTAGCCAGAAAGGAGGAATAATGGTGCTACATTTGCTACCTTTCAGTCCGTAGGGTCCATTCCAGAATCTGAGGGATTTTGTAAATTTACAAATAGTCCATTCAGTATCTCCGCAGGCACCTCTTTTAGAAACCTCTTATCCAATATTGATCATTTTAAATTCCTGCACATTCTGTGGGATGACTGATCAGTCCATTTCTCACTTTGTTTAAAAAGGGCTGGTGTGTGCTAGAGTCAGCTAGGTGTAATCGGAGGTGATTTTTCTTGGCCTCATTGTGTGCTCATTTCCCAGATATGGTGTCAATAGACTGGAAGAGAAGCTGAGGCCCCTGGTGGATGATGGCCTTGGTTGCGTGTTGATCTTTGGAGTTCCAACTAAACTCGCTAAGGTAGGACTTGGACGAGCCATTGTACTGAGGCTGAGCTTGCACCGGGGGGACAGTCACACTTTTATTTCTACCACACCTTTCCAACCTTAGCATTTTCTTCCAACCCAGTCAACAATGTCTTTGACATGTTTATAATATGATAGCCAGTTCATGCAAAGTGAGATCTCGTGGGCAGCAGTTTAAAGGGAGCTTCATTCTGTCTCTAGGAGAGCTTGTGGGGACAGTGTTGAAGAAACTTTGCTTTTGATTTAAAAGAGTGGAGGAATCTTTACCCTGTATCCAATCTAGAGTGTTTGATGGGGATGATGTCAAGAGAACTTACAGTTTAAAAGAGTTGTAAGAGTTTTACTCTCAATTTACTTTTGGTTTAGTAGATTAGAGGGAGCTTTACACTGTATTTAATCCTATGCTGTGCTGTCCTGACAGTGTTTGATAGAGAGTGTTGAGGGAACTTTACTTCATTTCCCCTCCCTCCACCTTGACTCAGTCAAATCCCTCGAACTCAGCACCGCCTTCCTAACCTGCAATCTTCGTCCTGACCTCTCCGCCCCCACCCCCACTCCAGCCTATCACCCTCACCTTGACCTCCTTCCTTCCACCTATCGCATTTCCAACGCCCCTCCCCACAAGTTCCTCCTCCCTACCTTTTATCTTAGCCTGCTGGACACACTTTCCTCATTCCTAAAGAAGGGCTCATGCCCGAAACGTCGATTCTCCTGCTCCTTGGATGCTGCCTGACCTGCTGCGCTTTTCCAGTAACACATTATCAGCTCTGATCTACAGTATCTGCAGTCCTCACTTTCTCCTTTAGTTCAAACAGTAGAGTAAGCTTTACTCTTGATTTAACCACATGCTGTCCCTGTCCTGGGAGTGTTTGATGGGGATGTTGTCAAGGGAACGTTACTTTCCATTTACTTAGATTTTAAAAGAGTAGAAGCTGTTTTACTCTAAATCTGACCCTGTGCTGTTCCTGTTCTGGGAGTGTTTGCTGGGGCCTCTGTAGGGGGAGGTTTACTTGGTATCTAACCCAGTGCTGTCCCTATGTTTGGTGGGGATAGTGTTGAGGGAGCTTTACTCTAACACAAACCAGTCATCCAAAAAATTGAGAAAATTTCAACACTCACTCCAATCCAATGCTGTGCTGTACCTGTCCTGGGAGTGTTTGATGGGGCAATATAGAGGAAGGTTTACTCTGTGTGTCTGTGCGTATATGAAAAAGAATTTGAGAGGATCCTTTCATTCAGAAGTGTTTTTTGGGGATTGAGAAAACTCCCACTGGGTAATGGATTGAGGATAGTGATTTTCTGGTAGTTCTCTCATGAAGTTATGTTCTCCCTGCCAGGATGAGAGGGGGTCTGGCGCTGATTCGGTGGATACACCAGCTATCCTGGCTATTAAAAAGCTGAGGAAGACGTTCCCAACGTTGGTAATTGCCTGCGATGTCTGCCTCTGTCCATACACTTCCCATGGGCACTGTGGTAAGCAAACACTGGGGGTTAAAATCTTCTGCACTGACCTCCACCAGGTGCCAAGTCACTGTGACCTCTGAACTCAGTGTTCAAAATAGGATTCTTCAAATGCTCTGAGATAAAGAGTTATCCTAGGTCAGATGATCAGTGAGGGAACACTGTGTGTCTGAGTCAAGCCAAGATAGTTTATTTGTTCATGGAATATGGTATTGTTGGCTAGGCCGCATTTTCTACCCATCCCTAACTGTCCTGCTGCAATTGATGCTAAGCTGTCCCTGTGTTGATAGGGAGTTCCAGGATCTTGACCCAGCCACAGTGAAGGAACAGAAATACAATCCCAAAATTCCCTTGTCTTCCTAGGTGGTAGATTTTGAAAATGCTGCTGTGTGAGGCAGTGGCAGCAGCTGTATAGGGGTGTGGGGAAGGATGGTTGCAATGAGTTTGATTCTAAGAGCAACTAGCACAGTTGAGGAAATTGGGAAACATGGATATTTAGCTAATCTTAATGATCAGTGTTCACTGCTATAACATCTATCAGAGTTCTTCTCAAACCAGACCTGAGCTGCAAACACACAGGAGTGCAAGTCTGTTGGCACTTTGCCACCATCAGGCAGCTGCAGGTATACTGTAGTTGGAGGAGGGAGGTGGTTCTGGCCTCAATCAGGGGAGGGGGAATCCCAGGGAAAGGTAGGCCCAAAGCCTCCATGTGAGGTTTGGAGCATTTTGGCCCTTTCCATCCAACAATGAATTAAATTTCAGTTTTGCCAGCCAGGGTATCTTTGGATCCTCGACCCTTAATCCTCTCTCAGTTGGTTTGATCTGATGGTGAAGCCATATTCCAGGTCCTGAATGGCCACCAGGGATAGAGACAGGTAATGGATACCGCACTAAGAGTTGATGGGCAGATAAAAGACCATAGTTTGGGGTAAGTGCAGGTAATGGGCACCACAACTAGTGATAATAGGCTCCATACCAGGTGGTAAAAGCAGATAATGGGCATCATACTCAGTGGTAATACGTTTGGTTTGTTTATTCTAGGAATACTCCGGAAGGATGAGACGTTGAATAATGAAGCAAGCTGTCAGAGGCTGGCAGAGGTGGCACTGGCCTATGCCAAGGCAGGTGTGTGCAGAAACTAAGACCAACAAACTGTCCAAAAATCGCTATTTTTATAACACGGTGAAACACAGTGGCAGACCAATCAGGAAATCCCTCCTGTATCTCTCAAATGTTAACATGTTCACAGGTACATGGGGTTTGGATGTCGGAGTAGGCCATCAATACTGCTGTACCATTCTGGAAGATTTTGGCTAATCTCAGCTCCATTTTTCAGTCTGCCTCCCATATCCCTTGATTCTATTTTGTGCCAAAAAATTTATAAAAACATATTCAATGCTCAAGTTTCCACTGTTGTCTGGGGAAGACAATTCCACAGAGTAATGATTGTCTGGGAGAAATAAGTGCTCCTCATCCCTATCTTGAAAAGGACCTCTTATTCTTAAATTGTGTCATCTAGTCCTAGTCTTTCCTCAAGAGGAGCCATCTTCTGATATCCACCCTATCATAGATTTATTATGTTTCGAAGAAGTCGTCTCTTATTACCTCCACCTCAATAGTTACAGGCTGTTTAGCTTATCCTCTTTAGAAAACATCCTTAATAAGCTCTACCCTCATCGATCACCTTTGTCGTCACCTCAATAAAATCAATCAAGTTAATAAGACACGACCTAAGCCATGCTGACTGTCACTAATTAGTCATGCTTTTTCAAAGGCGTGCCTCTGCAATGGCTTCCCAACCATCGATGTAAGACACACCCGTCTCTTGGTACAGAAGCAATGAGTAACAAATGGTGAAACTGAAGATCCTGTTGACCTGTTACAATGAGTCTGAAGTTAGTATATACTTAATATTTAAACAAAGAGGCTGTTGCTCATCTGTTGAAAGCCATCCTACTACAGGATGTTCCAGAAGCTTGCTGTGCAGTTGAGTTAAACAAAGTGTTTTATACTAAAACCAGTGAAGGGGAATCAAGTTACTAAGAGGCTCTGTGGAGTCACAACAGCGGTTTAATATTCTAGTTCTGTACCGAAGGCTTTATATCTTTCTCTGCTAGAATCCAGCCCAGATCTAGACAAGTAAAGGACGAGGCTCCACTTTCTGATGATAAACTGGGCACCACAAGGGTCTTACACAATGGCATTTGAGATGTCTGCATGGAGCAAACATCACTGGACTAGTCATCTAGATGTCCAGACTAATATTCTGGGGGCATACTACCACAGCATCGATTGGAATTTAAATTCAATTAATGAATCTGGAATTGAAAGTTGATTTCAGTCATAATCACTATCACCGATTGTCAACAAATCCATCCGGTTCACTAATAGAAGGAAATCTTACCTGGTCTAGCCTACATGTGACTCCAGGCCCACAAAAATGGGCTCCCTGAAATTGCCTAGCAATTCCCTCAATTCATGTGAATTAGGGACAGGCAACAATACTGGCCTTTGCTCTCCAGCATCTGCAGTCATTGTTTTTACCTCAACAATACTGGCCTTGTCAGCAACGCCCATCACATAAGACAATAAAGAAGAAAATATCTTGGATATGGGAATGAATTCTGTAGGAGGGAACAAAAGTCTCCTGATTCTGAGGAGGAGCTGATAGAGTGCTGGCAGCCAGGCAATGATCGGCCCCAGGCAGAATGGGGGAATGTCGTCAGTGTAATGAGATTGGATCATCTCAATCCAGTTCTCAATGGTTGGAAATCTATTGTAACAATTCCTGTCATTCACTGAGGGTACCAAACAAACGCAACATATGCTCCACTGGCTGCAGAAGCCCAGTTATTTAAACATTTTGATTAAATTGTATGAATCTGGACGAAGATCTAATCCAACACTTCATTCTTTGTGACTGCCCAAGCCAGCCTTAATATCCCTGTTTTTTTTTAAACAGCTATGCTAACAATAGATTGCACTGTCTGCTCGAGTCTCCCCTTGTGTGGGAAACTTCCTCACTATGTGTGACTAAGAATTTGCAATTGGTTTGCTTTCAGGATGCCATATTGTAGCTCCGTCAGATATGATGGATGGCAGAGTCGGAGCAATAAAACAGGCTCTGGTTGCCAATGAGCTGGGAAACAAGGTAAAGAAGCTCTTAATACAGTTCCAACTGGGCTATTTAGATATGTTAATGCTTGCCCCTCATTCTGAGATATTTATCCTGGTGGAATGCAAATAATAAATCTTTTGATCTGTTGTGCTGTTTCTTCAATGCCCAACTGTCTCCGCCTCTCCTGAACACAATAAATTTTACGTACGTAGTCATGTATTTAGAATCTTCATTATATCGTTAATAACAGATACCTAAATCTTCAGCCAGCGATCATAGCCAAACTCCCATCTTATTTCCAGCAAAACCTTTCTGGGGTGTTGAGAGGTGGTAATTCTGGCCAGTTTGCCTCCTTTTCCTGTCCGATGGCGTTGAGCCCAGTGTGACCCCAGCCAAGAACACAGCTCAACAAGGAGCAAGGAGTGAACCTGTGGCTTTCAGTTTTAGTGTATAATTTAGTGCATTGATCAAGACATTAGTGCAGGGCAAGGGGGAGACATTGATTGGATAGATAATGAACTAGATAATGAAGACAGTGTGACTAAGGCGAAGAGCGGGCAGGGAGCACATGATGAACTTAAAGGGACAGATGGTCTGAAGTCCATTTGTTTTAATATGACATGTGTAGTAGGTAAGGTAGATGACCTTAGTGCTTTGATCAGTACCTGCGAATACGATGTTATTGCTATTACTGAGATGTGTTTGAGGGAAGGGCAAGATTGGCAACTAAATATCTCAGGATATAGATGCTTCAGGTGGGATAGAGAGGGAGGTAAAAGGAGGAGTTGCATTACTGGTCAGAGAGGATATCACAGCTGTGCTGAAGGAGGCACTACGGAGGACTCGACTAGTGAGGCATTATGGACAGAGCTCAGAAATAGGAAGGGTGCTGTAACAAGGTTGGGGCTGAGAGATAGAGGTACAAATATATAAACAGATTATGGAAAGATGTGGGAGCAACAGGGTGGTGGATATGGGAGATTACCCGGACCAACCAACCCAACCACCCTGTAGCTCAACACTTCAACCCCCCCTCCCACTCCACCAAGGACATGCAGGTCCTTGGATTCCTCCATCGCCAGACCATAGCAACACGACGGTTGGAGGAAGAGCGTCTCATCTTCCACCTCGGAACCCAATAACCACAAGGGATGAACTCAGATTTCTCCAGTTTCCTCATTTCCCCTCCCCCCACCTTGTCTCAGTCAAATCCCTCGATTCCTAACCTGCAATCTTCTTCCTGACCTCTCCGCCCCCACCCCACTCCAGCCTATCACCCTCACCTTGACCTCCTTCCACCTATCGCATTTCCAACGCCCCTCCCCCAAGTCCCTCCTCCCTACCTTTTATCTTAGCCTGCTGGACACACTTTTCTCATTCCTGAAGAAGGGCTTATGCCCGAAACGTCGATTCTCCTGTTCCTTGGATGCTGCTTGACCTACTGCGCTTTTCCAGCAACACATTTTCAGCTCTGATCTCCAGCATCTGTAATCCTCACTTTCTCCTCGGAGATTTTAATTTTCCCAACTTTGACTGGGATTTTCTTAGTGTTAGAGGTTTAGAGGGAGCAGAGTTTGTAAGGAGCGATTTTATAGTATTACGTAAATAGTCCAAGTCAGGAAGGGGCCGTACTAGACCTAGTGTTGGGGAATAGGCCTGGTCAGGTGGTTGAAGTTTCAGTAGGGGATTACTTTTGGAATAGTAATCACAATTCCATAAGTTTTAGAATACTCACAGACAAAGATAAGAGTGGTCCTAAAGGAAGACTGCTAAACTGGGGGAAGTCAAACGATAGCAAAATTTGGCAAGAGCTGGGGAATATGGATTGGGAGCAGCTGTTTTAGGGTAAATCCACATCTGATATGTGGGAGGCTTTCAAAGAGAGGTACATTAGAGTGCAGGAGAGAGATGTTCCTGTGAAAATGAGAGATAGAAATGGCAAGATTAGGGAACCATAGACGAGAGGTGAAATTGTGAGACTAGCTAAGAGGAAAAAGGAACCATACATTAGGTCTACGCGACTGAAAACTAACACAACTTTGGAAGGATATCGGGAAAGTAGGAGGGGTCATGAGATATCTTTAACAAACAATTAAGAAAAATCCTAAAGCCTTTTATTCGTATATAAGGAGCAAGAGGGTAACTAGAGAAAGGGTTGGCCCACTCAAGGACAAAGGAGGAAAGTTATGCGTGGAGTCAGAGAAAATGGGTGAGACTCTTAATGAGGACTTTGCATCGGTATTCACCGAGGAGAGGGACATGACGGCTGTTGAGGTGAGGAATAGATATTTGATTACTCTAGGGCAAGTCAAAATAAGGAGGGAGGAAGTGTTGGGTATTCTAAAAGGCATTAAGGTGGACAAGTCTCCACGTCTGAATGGGATCTATCCCACCTTACTGAGGGAAGCAAGAGAGAAATAGCTGGGGCCTTAACAGATATTTTTGCAGCATCCTTGAACATGGGTGAAGTCCCAGAAGACTGGAGAATAACTAATGTTGTCCCCTTGTTTAAGAAGAGTAGCAGGGATAATCCAGGTAATTATAGATGGGTGAGCCTGACGTCAGTGGTAGGGAATCTGCTGGAGAAGATACTGAGGGATAGGATCTATTTACGTTTGGAAGAAAATGGGCTTATCAGTGGTCGGCAACATGGCTTTGGGCAGGGACAGTCATCGTTACCAACTTAATAGAATTCTTTGAGGAAGTGACAAAGTTGATTGATGAGGGAAGGGCTGTAGATGTCATATACATGGACTTCAATAAGGGATTTGATAAGGTTCCCCATGGTAGGCTGATAGAGAAAGTGAAGTTGCATGGGATCCATGGTGTTCTAGCTAGACGGATAGAGAACTGGCTGGACAACAGGAGACAGAGAGTAGTAGTGGATGGGAGTTTATCAAAATGGAGACCTGTAACTAGTGGTGTTCCACAGGGATCCGTGCTGGGACCACTGTTGTTTGTGATATACAGAAATGATCTGGAGGAAGGTGTAGGTGGTCTGATTTGCAAATTTGCAGATGACACTAAGATTGGTGGCATAGCAGACAGTGAAGGGGGCTGTCAGAGAATACAGCAGAACATAGATAGATTGGAGAGTTGGGGGGAGAAATGGCAGATGGAGTTCAATCCGGGCAAATGCGAGGTGTGATGCATTTCGGAAGATCCAATTCAAGAGCGAACAATACAGTAAATGGAAAAGCCCTGGGGAAAATTGATGTACAGAGAGATCTGTGTGTTCAGGTCCATTGTTCCCTGAAGGTGGCAACGCAGGTCAATAGAGTAGTTAAGAAGGCATATGGCATGCTTTCCTTCATCAGATGGGGTATTGAATACAAGAGTTAGCAGGTCATGTTACAGTTGTATAAGACTTTGGTTCAGCCACATTTGGAATACTGCGTCCAGTTGTGGTCGCCACATTACCAAAAGATGTGGATGCTTTGGAGAAGGTGCAGAGGAGGTTCACCAGGATGTTGCCTAGTATGGAGGGCACTAGCTATGAAGAGAGGTTGAGTAGATTAGGATTATTTCCATTAGAAAGATGGAGGTTGAGGAGGGACCTGATTGAGGTCTACAAAATGATGAGACTGGGTGGATAGCAAGAATGGGGGACCAATTGCTAGGGGTCACGAGTTCAAAGTGAGAGGGGAAAAGTTTAAGGGAGATAAGTTCTTTACTCAGAGGGTGGTGGGTGCCTTGAATGCGTTGCCAGCGGAGGCGCTAATGATAGCGTCATTTAAGATGTATCTATACAGATCCATGAATGGGCAGGGAGCAGAGGGATACTGATCCTTTGAAAATAAGCAACAGGTTTAGATAGGGGATCTGGATCAGCACAGGCTTGGAGAGCTGAAGGGTCTGTTCCTGTGCTGTAATTTTCTTTGTTCTTTGTGAAGGTTCAGTGGGGATGGGACATTGAAGTGTAAAATCTGTGGTGTTCGGTCTTTAACACTGTTGTTTGATGTATTCCCCTGCAGGTTGCATTGATGAGCTACAGCGCAAAGTTTGCATCGTGCTTTTATGGACCTTTCCGGTGAGTTGCAGCATTTTAAATCTCAATTTGAGTTGATTCAGCTATCTGAGCTGCATTGTGGTCTCTGTAGATCTATGGGCTGGAGTGTGCGTCATAGGCTGCATTAGTCTGTGCATTACAGGGTGAGCTTGTCCTGTATTGAGAGATCAGGTGAAGAATTTAGGTGGATTTCTTTACTCAAAGCAATCGTGACTGTGGAAGCTGCAATCACATGGACGTGTGTAACTAACAGCATTCACAATTTTAGGGTATGCTTGATGCATACGGGAAGGTTAGTGGAAACAAAGATATAAGGTTGGACAGTTAAGCTTGCACAGACTTATTGGGCTAAATGACCTTATAGATTGATGCAAATTCTTTGTAATTTTGTACACTTTGTTACCAGTGATGCTGCCCAATCAAAACCGGCCTTTGGTGATCGGAGGTGTTACCAGTTGCCACCAGGTGCCAGGGGATTGGCGATCCGAGCTGTGGTAAGTCTGCGTCATAAATTCAGTCAGCATCCAAGATGCGGTTCAAAGTTAGAACCCAAAGTCTTGGATAGAATCACAGACAATGAATGAGACAGAATGAGCCATTTAGCCCATTGCTGGTTGGTGAAGGTGAACGGCCTCTTTCTGCATCATAACAGTTTTGTAAAAGCTTCCCAGTCTAACCCCACATTCTTGCACTTGATCTGTAGGCCTCAGGCATCATGGCTCTTCAAAGAGATTCATCATGTGCTGAGAGTTTTTGACTCTACCATACTTTCAAGCAATGATTCTAGGTCCCTACAAACCTTTCATTTAAAAAAAGTCTCCTTATTTTCCCTTCCAAAAATTACTTTTTCCCCTGGTTTTGATCCCTCTGCTGAGCTAAATAGATCATCCCTCTATACCTAGGCTTGTCATCATCATAGAATCCCTAGAGTGTGGAAACAGGCCCTTCACCCCAACAAATCCACATCAACCCTCCGAAGAGTAACCCACCCAAACCCATTCCCCATTACTCCACATTTACCCCTGACTAATACACCTAACCTACACATCCCTGAACACTATGGGCAATTTAGCATGGCCAATTCACCTAATCTGCACATCTTTGGGTTGTGGGAGGAAACTGGAGCACCAGGAGGAAACCCATCCAGACATGGGAAGAATGTGCAAACTCTACACAGACAGTCGCCCGTGGCTGGAATTGAACCCGAGTCCCTGGTGCTGTGAGGCAGCAGTAACCGTTGCATTACTGTGCCGCATTTTATACACTTCAATTAAATCATCCCCCAGACTCCTCTGTTCCATCCTGTCCCAATCTCTCCCCATCATTAAAATTTCCAACCTAGCAATATCTTTCTAATCCTATTATGAACCCTCTCCAGTGCAGTTACGTCTTTCCCTGTAATGTGACTGTATCTTTGATTTCACTGACGTATACAATTTTGGTGTAACCTCTCTGTTCTCATGTTCACTGCTTTGACAAATGAAGAAAAGTATAGCATATGGTGTCTTAATCTCTTTACTGACCTATCTTGCTACCTTTAAGGAGCATGCAGTCAAAGGTCTCCATGTTCCTTTATAATTTCCAGTATCTTCTCATTTATTCCCTTGTTGCACCTCCGAAAGTGCATCACCTTGTCCTTCTCTGAATGTATTGCATTTTCCACTGCCCAACTGAAAAGACCACTTTTGTCTTCATGCAGTCCAAAGCTTTTTCCCCATCGCCAACGTCATCTACAACCTCTTCATCATACTCCCGACATTTGAGTCTAAGTCATTACAAGAAGCAAACATCCATGTACTGAGCCCTGTGAAACTCCACTGAGAACATTCTTCCAGTTGCAAAGCATCCAACAAACATTACCCTTTGTTTCCTGACACTGAGCCAATTTGCTTGGAACCCAGTTGCTTTTACTTTCTCAAGCAGCCTGCCATGTGGGACTTTGCAGAAATCCACAGCAAGCACAGTCACCGTATTTTCCTCATCACTTGTCATTTCCTCAAAAAATATTCAGGCAAGGTTGTCATGAAGACATGACCTTCACAAAACCAATCAATGCTGACCTTACTTTCTTGACTGATACCTTTCTAAATGAAGGTTTAGAGTATGTCTCAAAATTGATTTTGATAAATTTGCTGATAACCAAAATTAAGCTAATTGTCCTATAGGTACAAGTTCTCCGCCTTCCACTTTAAACAACGATACCGTCTAAGAAGACAGGAGGTCTATTTTGTCCGTGCCAATAATACCAAGCTAACAACTTCACCATATGGAATGTGAGAGCAGGAGCATGGGAACAAAACCCTATCGTCAATCTCTCAGCAAATACAGTTGGGCAGGAGATGTCAGCCTTGTAATCAGCACCAATTAACTTTAAGATAGTTGCAAGGATATGGCAGGGAAAGAGTACGTCTGACAGGAAAGTTTTTGACAAGGTTTTGCTTGGGAGACGGGTCAAGGTAAATGGGATCCAGGGCAATTTGGCAAATTAAATCCAAAATTGGCTTAGTGGCAAGAAACAGGGAGATGGTTGAACAGTTTACCACAGGGTTTGGTACTGGGTCCCTTGCTGTTTGTGGTGTATATCAATGATCTACAGTCATAGAGTCACAGAGTTGTACAGCATGGAAAAAGATCCTTGGTCCAACTCATCCATGCTGACCAGACATCCTAAAATAATCTAGTCCCATTTGCCAGCACTTGGCCCATAACCCTTTAAACCCTTCCTATTCATGTACCCATCCAAATGCCTTTTAAATGTTGTAATTGTACCAGTCTCCACCAGTTCCTCTGGCAGCTCATTCCATACACATACTACCTTTCGCCTGAAATAGTTGCCACTTTTAAATCTTTCCTTCTGACCTTAATGCCCTCTAGTTTCAGACTTCCCTAACCTGGGAAAAGACCTTGGTTGTTCATCCTACCCATGCCCCTCATAATTTTATAAACTTCTCTAAGGTCATCCCTCAGCATCGGAAGCTCCAGAGAAAATAACCCCAGCCTATTCAGCCTCTCCCTATAGCTCAAACCCTCAACCCTGGCAACATCCTTGTAAATCTTTTCTGAACCCGATCTACACATGAATGTAGAAAGTTTGATTATTAAGTTTACAAATGACACAAAAAAATTGTGTGGTAGATAGCAAGGAGAAAAGCCTTAAGACTAAAGGATGATATGGACAGGCTGGTCAGATACAAGAATCGACATTTCGGGCATAAGCCCTTTTTCAGGAAACTTAACTCATGCCCGAAATGTCAATTCTCCTGCTCCTTGGATGCTGCCTGACCTGCTGCGCTTTTCCAGCAACACATTTTTCAGCTCTGATCTCCAGCATCTGCAGTCCTCACTTTCTCCAGGCTGGTCAGATAACCAGAACAATGGCAAATGGAACTTAATTCCGAAAAGTGTGAGGTGATGCATTTTGGGATGACTAACAAGGCAAGTGAGAACACAGTGAAGGTTAGGTCCATAGGATCTAGAGGATCAGAGGTACCTTGGTGTGCAAGTCCACAGATTCTTGAAGGAAATAGATTAGGTGGATAAGGTGGTTCAAAAGATATATGGGATACTTACCTTTATTAGTGAAAGCATTGAATACTAAAGCAAGGAGATTATTATGGAGCTGTATGTCATGTTAGTTAGACCATACCTGGAGTACTACGTGCAGTTCTGACCGCCGCACTATGGGAAGGCTATGATTTCACTGGAGAGGGTGCAGAGGAGATTCACCAGGACGTTGCCAGGGCTGGAACGATTCAGTGATGAAGACAGATTAGGTAGGCTGGGATTGTGTTCATTATAGCAGAGAAGGCTGAGGGGGGGATCTGATTGAGATATACAAAGTTCTGAGGCATAGAAATGGTAGAGAAGAAGCATTTCTCCTTAGTAGAGACATCTATAAATAAATGTAAGGTTAAAGGCAAGATTTAAGGAAGAATTCTTTCACCGAGAGGCTGGTGGGCGATAGATATCTGGAATTTATTGCTTGAAAGGGTGGGAACTGTCATATCAGAGAGACCTTGGGTTTCAGGTACATAATTGTTTGAGGTTTACATATAGATAGGTGGTTAAGAAGACGTCTAACATGGTTGCCTTTTTGCTCAGACTGCTCAGTAAAGAAGTTGGGACATATGTTGAGATTGTATAGGATGTTGGTGATGCCTCTTCTGGAGTATTGAGTCTAGTTCTGGTTGCTTTCATATAGAAAGGATATTATTAAACTGGAGACGGTTCAGAAAAGATTTACCAGGATCTTGTTAGGAACGGAGGGTTTGAGTTAGATAGGCTAGGACTGTTTTCACTGGAGCGTAGGAGGTTGAGGGGTGACCTTATAGAGGTTTATAAAATCATGAAAGGTATAGATAAGATAAATTTAATAAATTTGGGATTATGGACTGGTTTGACAAAAGGGTCTGTTTCCATGCTGTATGACTGTATAAAATTTAATAAGTATTTAGCTGATCACTTGAAATTGCCACAGCACAGAAGGCTTCAGGCCAAGTGCTGGAAAGTGAGACTTGAACAGATAGGTGCTTGTTGATTGACACAAAGGGCTTCTTTCTGTACTGTAGAACACTAAGACTCCATTGAAATTTATGTTGTGTGGAAAGAGTTTTGGGGTGCAAGTTGTGTTGTTGTGAAGCTTATTATGTAATTGTATTTTTGCTAGGTAATAAACATCATAAACAGTTTTACGGGTGTAGCAGTTGTGATTCTGGAATGCTAAGATGGACTTTGTGTGTTTAAATCTTACCATGGCAGGTCGTGTAGTTGAATGCATTCAGTCTGAAGAATAGAATATGCACAGAAACAAAAACAGAAGTTGTTGGAAAAGCTCAGCACGTCTGGCAGTATCTGTGAAGAGATATCAAAGTTAACTTTTAGGGTCCAGTAACCCTTCCTCAGAACTCCTCAGTTCTGATGAAGGGTCACTGGACCTGAAACGTTAACTTTGATTTCTCTGCACAGATGCTGCCAGACCTGCTGAGATTTTCCAGCAACTTATGTTTTTGTTTCTGATTTACAGCATCTGCAGTTCTTGTGGTTTTAATTTAGAATATGCACAATATTAGAATCTGTTTGTGACTGAGGGCAGTTGTTCTAAATAATTGCTAACACCTATCATAGTTTTAAAGACACCATTGGCTAGCAAAGATAAAGCCTGCCAAAGTTAGGATTGCTGTCTCTGTTTTTTAGGAATACATGTAGCAATCTGTGGTTCCCCATTATTAGGGATATGGGCATCAAATCCTACCACATCCTCATTACTGGGAATGTAGACAACAATCCTTGGCTCTTGGTTTATTGGTTATGTGGTCAATGATCCCTGTTTCTCTCTGGTTATTGGGAGTGTTGGTAGCGATCCCCTAGCCTTTCCAGTTTTTGGGAATGTGGACAGCAACCAGAACAGCTCTCTTTAGTTATCAGGAATGTGGTCAGTGATTCCCAGCTCCCTGCAATTTTTGGGAATTTGGATAGTGAATCCTGGCTCTCTGGTTTTTGGGAATTTGGGCAGCAATTACTGACTCTTTCTGGTTATTGAGAATGTGGACAACAATCTCTGGCTGTATCTTGTTATTGGAATTGTGCACGGTTGAGATGTGAGTCTATCTGTGTGTCAGTGCATTACTGGAATTAACTGATGCTCATTTGGTGCAGGACCGTGATGTGCATGAAGGAGCGGATATGCTGATGGTCAAACCGGGAATGCCTTACCTGGACATTGTCCGAGAGGTGAAAAACAAAGTAAGTTTGTGGACATTCCTAACCCATTAGCTGTGTCAGGGTGACAGGTTGAGTAGATTGGGCTTCTATACTTTGTAGTTTAGAAGAATGATAAGAGACCTTATTGAAATCCAACAATTCTTGAGAAGACATCACAGGGTAGATGCAGAGAGATTATTTCCCACTTTAGGAAAGGGCATAATCTCAGAGTAAGGTGTTCACCCATTTAAGATAGAAATGAGGAATCTTTTCCCTGAGGGTAATGAATATGGAATTCTTTACCACAAAGGTATTAAGTATATTCAAGGATGAGATGGATTTTTAACAGCATAGGAATCAAAGGTTTTGGAGATAAGGCAGGAAGGTGGAGTTGAGGATTATCAAATCAGCCGTGATCTTATTTTATTGTGGAGTAGACTAAAGCGGGTGAATGGTCTACTTCTGCTCCTACACTTTATGGTTTAATGGTTTCATAGTGTTTTAGGCTCCTTTGTTTGACAGTGGGATGAGCTGCAAAAGGTTTTTTTCTTCAATAACGTATTCTGTGTTCCCAACAATACCGATTCATGGAATGACAGAAGGAGCCTGCTTGGCCATCCCAGTAATGCTGAGGAAGTTAGCACAGGCAACACCAGTTAATTATGATCCTGTCCAAGTGATCTTTTCAATGCCTGCGATGGTCAGCGCTAGCTCAGAATTCTGTCTGCATAACGTAAACCAAAGGCTGTATGTGGTCCAGTATTATCAGGTCAAGGAACTCTTCTCATCACGCATCTCGCTGATATTGTTAACAAAGTGAAAACCTTCAAAATTACTGGGAAAAGATATTTTAGCTTTAAATTTAGGAAGGTTTGTGACATAGGGCAATGTATAGAGCAAGTGTGTTTGTCAGAGGAAGGGCTTATCTTCAAAGCTGCTGTTTTCCTGCTCTTGGAAGGTTGAGTCATATTGCTATAGCTTTTATTAAGCAGGGCACATTTTAATTTATTTCTGAGTAACTTGTTTTGTCAGCTTTTTAAATCAGGAGTATTCTTGTTGTGATGAAGTGACACTCTAAGCTATATTCTGAATTTTCTGCCTCCTACATTCTAATGGGCTTCCTTCATTTCTGGGTCAAATTGATGTCACTGACCGTGAAATAAGGCTCACCGCAGCCACTTGCATATGCTTTTTGGGATAAGGGTTTCACAATGCATCAAAACGTCGTGATCATTTCTGTGAATATACTGACTTGTTGCCATTATTGAATGCTTGGATTTAGCAGTTAAGTCATGTGTCTCGTTCCTTTCAGCACCCCTCATATCCGCTGGCAATTTACCATGTCTCGGGAGAGTTTGCAATGCTGTGGCATGGAGCACAGGCTGGAGCATTTGACCTCAGGACAGCTGTCATGGAGGCTCTGACCAGCTTCAGGAGAGCAGGTAACGGTCTTTAGCACACAACCAGCATTTCTTCAATTGTAATTGTATTGTACTTACTAGTGCATTTATCAATAAGATATTCACTTCGGAAATTTGCTGGAGCATATTCTGTGCTCACATGAACAGAATAAAGGTAGTTTGGGTTTCTGCCAATCAATAAACTTCTTTTGGGTAGTGTTATATGCTGATGACCCCTACTAATTTCTCTCCTCAATCCTAAAGGAGGTTACTGTTGCTGGGTGATGGTTGACTGGCTGTAACAATGGGTTCCATGACCAAATTACTCTTCACCTGCTGTGAATCTGGACAATATATTGTGACCAGCTATTCAACTCATTTGGCATCACCACCAAGGCAACACCTGTATCCAATATGCATGTGCACTGACATACACAATTTACAGAGTTAAAAGGACTGGGGAAAAATTCTGACTTGCTCTTGTTGCTCTTCAATATTTTGAAGTTGGCATTTGCCACTGGGTAACTTAGCTCCATTGTGCACTGAGTTTTAGGATCTCTGTAAATATTGTTTAGAGTGTCCAGGAGCCAGGCAGCGGTTGGGTTACATGTACAAAAGTTGACCGGTGCTTCCTGAAATGTTCTTACATGTTCTTCAGGTTGGCTGGGGCCAAGGGTTGCAAGGGTGGGCAGAGTCAATAACTAGTCCAGCATGCCACTGTGTCAGTGCTGTACTTAGCTGGGCAGTAAGTTATTTTACTCATTTCATAAAAATGAATATTCCTGGCATAGCAGCTTCTAAAACTGTTCAGTTTTGGATAGCCAAATTTGAGACATTGTGTCTACACAGTGGACTGGCCCGGACGGGATTTTCTATAGGGGGCTGATTTTTTTGTGGGATCTGTTGCAATGACATTCCGATCGTTCCCTATCCCCCTTCAGCACAGGAGGATGTTGAGAAATGTGACTCATGCTTATCCAGTTTGGTCTTCATTGTAGTATAAAGTTAACATACCTGTGTGCTGTCCTTATAGGTGCTGATATCATCATCACATACTATGTGCCACAGATCTTGAAATGGCTGAAGGATATTTGATGCTGCCTCCACTGGGATACAAAGTATACAGGGTTATGTTTTAAATTATTCCCACGGACCTCTCTCTCCTGTTCATGTATGCCATGTCTCCCATTCACCCCTCTCCCATGCAATATTCCTGTTCACCTGCTCCTTCCTTTTCTGTTCTTGTCTGCTATTATAACTGATATTATACCAAATACATGCTTTTAAACCAGAACTCTTGTGCTAGACCAAAAATGGATTTTTACAGACCTGTTTAGTTGCATAATGTGTGAATGGAAGAGAAAATGAGAAAGTCAATGAAGTGAGCTGTAAGTGGTTGAAAGACTGTTCAAGTGTCTGATTTTTATATAGGATCTGTTATGCACTGCAAGCACACAGAACATCAGGGATCTTAAAATGAATAAATTGACAGGATTTGTGAATAAATCATGTGACAAGGATTTTATTGCGACCGCGGCTGCCATGTGCCTTTAATGCGTTTGAACATGCATTACCAATATTAGCTATAATTGAAATGTGAAACCCTGTGAATAATTGCAAACTAAATAGAATTTTCTGTTTTAATAAAAACAAATTAGGAATCTAAATGCTATTTACTCTGCCTCTTGCAGCCTGATTGTGTCACTGCTTTTGAATTTCATCTTTATAATTCTCTGCCCTATTTATAAAACTGCAGCTATGTTTGTAATAGTCATAGCATCGTTGGGTCATACAGCACAGAAACAGATCCTTCAGTCCAACCCATCATGCTGACCAGGTTTCCCAAAATAATCTAGTCTCTCTTGCCTGCAAAATCTGAAGTTGCTGGAAAAGCTCAGCAGATCTGGCAGCATCAATGCAGAGAAATCAGAGGTAATGTTTCAGAAAGGGTAACTGGACCCGAAACTTGATTTCTCTTCACAAATGCAGCCCGAACTGCTGAGCTTTTCCAGCAACTTCTGTTTTTGTTTCTGATTTATATTTCCACAGTTCTTTTGGTTCGTATTTGCCTGCATTTAGCCTGTATCTCTCTAAACCTTTTCTATTCATGTACCTGTCCAAATGTCTTTTCAGTGTTATAATTGTACCCACGTCTACCATTTTCTCTGGCAGTTTATTCTATAAATGCACCACTCTCTATGTGAAAAGGTTGTCCCTCAGGTCCCATTTAAATCTTTCCCCCCTTACCTTAAACCTATGCCCTATGGTTTTGAACTTTACCCTATGAAGACCTTTGCTATTCATCTTTGAGAATAGAGATATTTTTGATGTCCATTGAGAAATTTGGGTGATAAAACTGAAAAAAGTATTTCCTTCCACAGTATGATTATTATTTATTCCCAGAGTTGGTCCTATACAGTCAGCTGTTAATTTTGAATCTTTACAAAACAGTGATTTGCCTTCAACTGGAATATTGTGTCCAGTTCTGGACCACACAAACGGAAAGCTGTGAAGGCTTTAGAAAGTGTGCAGAAACGATTTATGAAAATAGTTTCAGTTACGTCGATAGATGAGAGAAGCTGGAGTTGTGTTCCTTCGAGATTTGACAGAGGTGTTCAGAATGATGAGGGGTTTGACCAGGATAGAAAGAAGCAGTTTCCATTGGTGGAAGGCTTCCGAATTGGAGAGTACAAATTTCAGGTGATTGCCACAAGCGATTTAAGCTAACTGTGGAGAAAATTTTTTTAATGCAACAATTGATTAGGATCCAGAATATGATGACTAGTAGTGTGATAGAGGCAAGTTTAAATGATGTTTTCAAAAGGCAGTTAGATAAATCTTTGCAGAACACTGGGGTGGGGTGGGGGGAGGGGTGTCAGGGAGTGAAACAACTAGCCGAATTGCTTTTGAAGAGTTTGGAATGCTTTTGACAAGCTAAATGGCCTCCTTCAGTGTCATAATAATGCTGTGATTTTGTTCTGACAATGTGAATATTAAGCACTGCCATGATTTCCCTGCTCAATAATCTAGATATGAGGTAAGATGCTGTCTACTTAGAGCTAAGATGTTAGAAATTTCTTCATGCAAAAGGGCTTGTGAATCTTTGGAATTCTCTGACTGAGCATAAATTCAATGCTAAGATTGATTGATAAGATTTTTGAACGTAATGAAAAATCAAGTTAGAAATACAATGGAAAACTGGAGTTGAAGATTAGTGAATATCTTAATAGATGATAAAGTGGGGGCTGAATTATTTTCTATTCTGTCATGCCCTTATTCCTTACATTCTTACGGAAATTTGTCAAAAAAGGTAGATGCGATACACAGAGATACAGAAATATAGATGATACAGAAAAGATAAAAAAGAGAGGGAAAGAGTGTATAAAATAGCTTAGTGGTTAATGAAAGAGAACACAAAAATATTTTATCAACACATAAATAAGGAAAGTTTGAGCTGACTGATTTCCAAAGAGGAGGTGGTCTTTTGGTTGATGTATTAAATGGCATATTGAATCTTATATCTGTCTTCACTAGAAAAGAGGATGCTACCAAGGCAGCAGTAAGTTGAACAGAGTAGGTGGAGAGGTGACAGTAAATATCTGAGTCAGCTTAAAACAACAGTCACCTGGTCTAAATAAACTGCATCTAGGGATATTAAGGGAAATAGGGGGTGGAAATTGTGGATGCTCTGACTACATTGTTTCGGTCTTTCTGGTCATGGGATTGGAATTAAAAAGGGAGAGAGATGAATTTTGTATCTCCTCCTTTGGACCCATTCAGGCCCAAAACATGCTAACAGATGAATAAAAGTAAAATACTACAGATGCTAGAAATCTGAAATAAAGCAGTAAATGCTTGACAATCTCAGCAAGTCAGGGGCGGCATCTGTGGACAGATATAGAATTGAGATTTTGAATCCAGCATGACTTCATTGGAACTGAAAAGAGCTGTAAAATGCTGATTGTTATGATGCAAGCAGACCAAGACGAGAAGCAAGTGGAACGTACTGTGATAGTGCTGACAGCAAACAACAAAAGCAATGATAAGGGTTACAAACGAGAGATAAATATGTAAAATAGGTGAAAAGCCATTTTATTTTCCCTCACTGATTGCTGTAACTAAGAGATTTTGCAGTTAGGGTACCTATCACTTGTTCCTTTTGCAAAGAAGTGAAAATAATTTGGAGAAGGGGGCTGTCATGTTGGCTCAGTGGTTGATACTGGTACCTCACAGTGCCAGGGACCCAGGTTTGATTCCAGCCTCGGACAACTGACTGTGTGGAGTTTGCATATTGTCCCCTTTTCTGTGTGGGTTTCCTCCCACAATCCAAAGATATGCAGGTCAGGTAAATTGGCCAAGCTAAATTGCTCATAGTGTTCAGGAATGTGTAGGTTAGGTGCATTATTCAGGGGTAAAATGTAGAGTAGAACAGTAGGGGGATGGATCTGGGTGGTTTACTCTTCAGAGGGTCGGTGTGGACTTGTTGGGCCACACACTCAGGATTTTACGATTCTATGAACAAGAATTGAAGAACAGAAAATCTTGGCAAGTAAAAAGGGCATTATCAACAAACCAAAAGTGCCCTTACTTTCAATTGAATGTTTTTATTTCCATCATTAAATCACCCATGGTAATTTTCACCCATCCCGCACTACTAAATCACCCACGTTTCCAATTAAATTACATGCAATTCTGGCAAGAGACATTGCAACATTTTAGTATTTTTCAAATCAATCTGTTTGGCAATCTTAGTGTCTGTTTCTGGAGCAGGTGGGATTGAACCCAGATCTCCTGGTTCAAGGGACACTCAAACTGCATTACACAAACCTTTAACAACATTTTTCCTCTTATTTAACTTATTTTTTTAATCTACATATTCAGAATTACACCCCTGGAGCAGTAGGGACTTGGCCCAGGCCTTTACCAACATTTATAAAAAGAGTTGCATGAATTCCAAACACCTGATAATTGTTCAATTGCTATTTTTGAACTCTGAGGAAAAGTTATCTGACCCAAAATGTTACTCTGATTTCTCTCCACGATGCTGCCAGATCTACTGAGCTTTTCCAGCAATTTCTTTATTTGTTGCCACATTACAGTGTTGTTTATTGAAGTCACATATTGCAAGGTAGTTTAGATAGTAATTCATATGACCTGATCTGTGAGGGTATGAGCTGGAAGCAACTCAAATTCCTGCTAATATGCAGACACTCAATGTTCTTTACTAAGCATATATTGAAATACTACACCTCAGTAACTGATTTGTCAATGGAGAAAGACTGCACAGACTGGCCAATATTTGTATATGGTGCAAATATTGTGTGCCAGATAGTTCTGGAAAGCAAACAAAAAAAGGATAAAAGTGACGAGGCTAAAATGCTTGATGCAATTTAGTGCAATTAATGTAAAGTACAGGCATATTATGAACATTCACATAAACTAAAAGAAACAATACTATTCACATACTAATATGCAACTCTGACATCATAATCTCCTTGCTCAATGTTATGTTTCATCAGGCATGGTTGCTTCCTAACTGTTAACTATCAGAATTGTGTTCAGTGGTCAGTACCAGAGAGTTATCAGTAAACCTTTCCCTCTGCACCATTTACACGTCAGATCTTTAGCAGCTTCCCAAAAATGCAAACTAATGATGAATTTTAT
This sequence comes from Chiloscyllium punctatum, assembly GCF_047496795.1. Taxonomy (NCBI): domain Eukaryota; kingdom Metazoa; phylum Chordata; class Chondrichthyes; order Orectolobiformes; family Hemiscylliidae; genus Chiloscyllium; species Chiloscyllium punctatum. Next base: position 39,601,394 of record NC_092787.1, on the reverse strand, counting down.
TTTGTTTTGAGAATTTGAACCCTGAGGCAGTTGAATTGTTTTATGAGATGATGAAATGGACTTTATGAAATCACAGCAGTTATTGTGACTGACCTGGGTGCACCTGTAACCAGGCAACAGGTACTCAAAACTAATCAAGTCAACGCCCCCGCGGGACTTCACCAATGGGAAGGCGTGACTATTGATTGACAGGGGGCATTGACCAATAGAAAATATGTGTCGATGACGCAGCGGTACATAAACAATCCTGCAATCGTTGGCTGCTCATTTGAGCGAACAGCTTTCCCGGTTAGAGTAGTTTAGGCAGAGCTTTCGGTATGCGAGAGATCGTGCATCTTCAGGCGGGCCAGTGTGGCAACCAGATCGGGGCCAAGGTTTGTACAAGTTAGCCACCTCAGGATTAGGGCTTCTAGGGAAGGGGTGGGAGTGTGAAGAAATCGAGGGCAGGGCATGGCATGACCCGCCCAGAACATGCCCCACACTCACGCCCATTAACCCGAGCGATGCGGATCTGAAGAGCGGTCCCGATGAATGTCCTGTTTGTGGAGGCCACTCGGGTGTCTGGCTGACGGTTAGACGACGAGGTGCTGGCCGGCTGCTGCTGCCGCCTCGGCTGCCCCGTCCGGGCACGCATGCGTGATGCTGGCTCCGCCTCCCGGCTAGGGCGCATGTGCAGTGGGAGCGGCACCATCTCCCGCCTGATGGGTGTCTCCAGCCCGTCTTCCTTTCGCGGGCTGCAGGGCCTCCCGTCCACCTAACCTCACTTGGGCACGACTGACAGATAAATGTTCAGGTAGATGCCCCACACGGCAGTCACACTGTCGGAGGGTTAGCAAGTGTTGAAAGAGAGCTGCTCTGTCACAGGATCAGTGCTGTTTAAGGACTGGTATAGTCCAAAATGTGGTGGTAGTCAAGTATTAACATTTCAAGTGAATCAGTGTAAAATATATAGTAGAATGTGATAAGTACTTTTTAAAAAAAAACGTATTGGGATATTTGCAGATGATGGGTGACGTTTGAGTGGAGGTCCAAGGAATGGTGCCTACTTCCTCTATATTATCTATTTAAACCACCTGTATAAGGTTCTAGTCTGAGTCCAGACCTCTGTAATATGCCATTTGGCATCCATCACAGCATCCCCTTTACTTTATCATAAGGATTTAAAATTTGTGTTGAACCATTGCAGTGCACTGACACAACTATGCTGGAAATATCATTTGAAGAAGGCACATCAGTGTGGTGCAGAAACATTATTTTCTTAAACGATCGATACTTCAACAGAAGCCCTGTTGATTTACACTCAATGTCCTCTAAACCTTGGCTGATGTTACCATGGCCAACAGGGAGTGACCTGAGAATTTCCCGATTCCCAGTGGAAGTACTGTACATAAACCAAATGCACCAGTTAACCTCCAGCAAAGTATTTCAAATTTCACTTAGTGCAAAGTAATTTCCAGAAGCCCTGTTCTAAGAATGATTAGGAGATATATTAATCTACTATGTAATGTGATAGGTAGTCAGTTATACCTTACATATACCAGATATGTATTTACAATCTCCTATCCTCACAACAATCAATACATTTGCTTTATGAGTTAGATCTTTGAAGGTGGTAAAGCATATTAAAAAATTAGTTAGCACTGCTGATGGGGTCTTGAGTGGAGTGTCAGCAGTGCAGACACAGAGCAGTTAGGCTTAATGTTTATGAAGCTCTGTTTAAGTTGAAACTAAAACTATTAAGGTGCAGAGGGAATTTGGGGATGTTAGTTTGGAAATGTTACATTGCTGGGCTTGTTCTCCTTGGAGGAAAGGATCTGTACGGGAAATCTCCTTGATGTATGCAAGATTGAGTAATTTGAATGAGGTGGACAAAGAGAAGCTCGTTCTGTTGGCCCAAAGGCTCAGGGTACAAAAAGTTAAGTATTTGAGAGATGCAGGCATGAATGTGAGATGTTTATTTTAGCAAATGATAATGATCCAGAACCTGTTGTCTGCACGGAGATGGAACTGCAGCTGATTAATGATTTTTGGATGGAAATTGGATGGTTGATTGAAGTAAATAAGCTTGCAGGGATAGAGTGAGAGAATGGATTGATGGGACTGCAATGACCACCTCTACTGTTAGTTCTGATGTCCTGGAAGGATCTAACTTTGGCCCCCTTCTATTGTTCATGTAGGTTGTCTCTTGGTGACAACACCCAGCTCAAGCTCACCACCACCTCTCTTGACTCCTCTACTGTCACTAATTTATTGCATTGTTTGTCTGACATCCAGCAGTGAATGTACAGAAATTTTCTTTCTTCCAGAGCTGCCATAAACATGTTCCTTGGCTTAAAAACTCCATCCCTTTCTCTAGCGACTGTCAGAGGTTGACGCACCCTGTTCACAATCTTTATGTTGGAGTTGGCCCTGAGATGACCCTCTGATATATAAGCACCATTGCTAAGATTTATTTTCCAGTTGGCAACTTCTGCGGACTCTGCATGCCTCAATTTGTCTGTGAAAACCTTCATTTATATTCTTGCCTCTAAATTTCACTCTTTCCAAAGGCAAGTTGGCCTAAGGTTTAGAAGCATCCTCCCATATTTTGGCCTCTAAACCTTGGGTCAACCAAAATTCTTCTGCCTGCTTCCTTAATCACCCAAGTCCCATTGGCCAATGGTTTTAAAATTACCTTGTTTTTAGATCCCTTCCCTTCTTTTATTTATAATGTCCTCCAACCGTATGTCCTTTGGTTGCCTTAGTTTTACTGGACAATAGGGCTGCTCTATCATTAGAGAGAGATGACTGGTGGTGGTTTAACCTGAGGGTCACCATACCTCAGACAAGCAAAGAGGTTGAGCTGGATGGACCTTCACAATAACCTCAGCCAGGACAGGAATTGAACCCATGCTGTTAGCATTGCTCTGTAGTGCAAACTAGCAATCTTGCCAAATTGAGCTAACCAACCTCCTTGATAAATGTGCCCTCATTCAATTTGGACCTCTTTAAAATCTGTGATTTTAATCACTCCACCATTGCTGACTGTGACATTAGCTGTGATTTTCAGTGCCCTGAATCCCAGAACCTTGCTGTATATTGTTTTGTCTTTTTTGTAAGATGCTCCTCTTGCATTGGGGTAATTCAGAAAAGATTTATTCGATTGACTCCTGGGAGAGTCTGTCATTTTGTGATGGAAGATTGGGTGTGGATTCACTCGAGACTATTATAGAAACATGAGGGAGCTTGACAGGTTGATACTGAATTGAACGTTACCCTTGTGGGGGAATAAACTTTGGACCATAGGTTCAGGAAAACAATGCATCAATTTAAGATGCATATAATGGAGGAATTTCTCTCCTTGGGGTCATCAATCTTTGGAATTTTGTACCTCAGAAGCTGTGGAGACTGAGATAGACTTTTTATTTTGACTATAGGGGAGTCCAGAGTTATGGGGAACAGGAGGGAAAGTGATGTTGAGGCCATGTTGAATTTAGTAATTCTATGCTGTTTTTAAATTCTGTCTAATATTCTGAACTTCAACTTATCTTTGTAGAATTATCTGTCTTTTCTTGCGTTTGATACTATCTTTGATTTTCTTTTAGTTAGCTATGGTTGGTAGGTCGTTAAAATTAGAATTGTTCTTGTTTTTTGGAATATGTGTGTTCTACACTTTCTGGAATAATCCCTTAAAATGTGAGCTACTTCATCTTTATTGACCTATCTCTTAAGCTAACTTGCTAGTTCAGCTTTTATGCCCTCATTAATCTTGTTTAAATTCAAAATAGTATCTTGGACTCTCACTTTTGTCCCTTAAATGGTGTATAAAATTCACTCATTATGATCCCTGAGGTGCTTTCACTTTGAGGTCAGCAATTATTCCTACCTCATTGGTCAAAACCAGGTCTATTACATGTTAGTCTAGAAATTGTCCCAAAAATCATTCAATGAATTACCCCTTTCGAATGCTTTTCCCATCATAGTTACCAAAGAGCCAGGGGTAAAGAGGGATAATTTTTTTTTGTTTTAAATGCATAGAGTTCTAATCTGGAATGCCCCATCTAGTGAGGTGACAGTAGCAAATTCAACAGTGAATTTCAATGGGATACTGGGTTCACACACTAAAACAAAACATAGCATAATGTTTCAGTCAATAAAATTTCCCATGTTAATTTCTTACCCTTTTCAGAAGCTCCAATGATTTATTTGTTGATACCCTGATTTGCCATTGGCTCCTAGTAGGGAGCCTCTCCACAACTCCCACAAGTGACCTGTTGCCATTATCGTTCCCTATCTTGTCTACAGGTCACTTCTATTTCCTAGTTTCCTGAATTTAGCTTGTCCCTCTCTGGTGTACTAAAGCCATCTTTAATTAACAGAGACACTTGTCCATTATTTCCTAGCTTTCTGTCCTTCCTAAATGCTTTGTATTCACATTCCAGTCTCGGTCATCCTGTAGCCACGTCTCAGTAATGGCTACAAGATCAGACTTGTGAATCTTACTTTGTGCTACTAGTTCATCTATTTTATTTTGAATGCTAGGTGCATTCAAATATGATGTCTGAAGTTTCCTCCTTTTATTACTTTTGTAACCTCTAGTCTTATGTTGATTTGCTCTGAAGATTTCAATACTGTGATGATTTTAACGTCTGGTGGAGTAGCTTTAAGGAGCCGTACTTTGATTTCCGTTCCTTTTACATAGCGTTTGTATTTATATTCCCTTTGAACAAGCTGTTTTTACATCTCCCCTACTGCCTTTTTGTTAGATTTTGCTTTGATGTTTCTGTAAAATGCCTTTGGATGTTCGAAAACATTTAAAGGTGTTCTTGTTTAGTTTGGAGCTGGTTGGTGAGGAAAGTTCCAGGAGAATATCATTGCCCTATGCTTCTTTGCTTGGCATTTTTTTACTGTCCTGATCCAGAAGTATGTGATTTTGCAGAGCAACACTGAGAATTGTACCGCACAGGAGATCATTGTGCTATCTCTTAGCAATATCAATCCAATTTGCCAATATCCCCTTTTCTCCATTATTCTATGTTTTGTTTTAGTGTGTGAACCCAGTATCCCATTGAAAGTCACTGTTGAATTTGCTACTGTCATCCCACTAGATGGGGCATTCCAGATTACAACTTCCTGCATTTAGAACAAAAAAAATTCTTCCTCTTTACCCCTGGCTCTTTGGTAATTATAAATAATACAATATACAGCACAGGGACAGACCCTACGGCCAACCAAGTCTGTGCTGATTCCTACTCTTTATTTAGACCCGTTACTTATTGCCCATACAATGTTTCTATCTCTCTGTTTGCCTTCCATTCATTTGTCTATCAAGATAGATCTTAAATGTTGCTAACGTGCCTGCTTCCATAACCTTCACTGACAGTGAGTTCCAGGCATTCCCCCACTTCGCTCCTAAACTTTCCTCCTATCACCTTGAATCTGTGCCTTCTTGAAATTGATATTTCTATTCTAGGATAATGCCTCTGACTTTCTACCCTATCTATGCTACTCATAATTTTATAAGCCTCTCTCAAGCAGCCCCTCAGCTTCTGTCTTTCCATTGCATTTATCTGACTTAAATTCAATCTGCCATTTCTGTGCCCAAATCTGCAAACTATCTATATCCCACTTTATCCTTAGACAAACCTCCTCACTGTCTGCAACTCCACAAATTTTGGTGGCATCTGCAAATTTGCTCATCAGACACCTACATTTTTCGTCCAGATCGTTTATATAACGAACAATTAAGGTCCCAGTGGAACAAACCTTGCAGAACACCAGTAGTTACTGATCTCCATTCTAAAAAGCACCCTTCCACCACTACTGTCTGTGTTCTATGACCAAGCCAGTTCTGTATCCATCTATTCAGTACACCCCGGATCCATGAGACTCTACCTTTTGTACCAGCCTGTTATAAGGTACCTTATCAAATGTCTTACTAAGTCCATGTCGACAACATCCACTGCCCTTTCCTCATCAATCATTGAGTTTTTTGGAGGAGGCGACAACAATCAGGTTGGTGAGCATGACCGTCCCTGCACAAATCCATGTTGCCTATCATGAACAAGTCCATACACCTCCAAATGTGAATGAATCCTGTCTCTCAGCAACTTCTTCACTAACTTCCCGATCATTGATATTGGGCTCACTGACCTGTATTTACCCAGATTACCTCTTCTTAAACAAAGGAACAACATTCTCCATTCTCCAGTCCTCTGGAACCTTGCCTGAGGCCAAAGAGGATGCAAAGTTATCTGTTAAGGTCCCAGCTATTACCTCCTGTGCCTCTCTCAGAATCCTGGGATGGATCTTGGCTGACCCTGGGGACTTGTCTGCTTCAGTGCATTCCATCCTGTTAACCAAGGACATTTCATGGCCCCTTTTAGTCTTCCTAACTCCCCATTTGAGTTCCTTCCTACTTCCTCTATGTTCTTCAAGGTCTTCATCTGTTTTAAGTTGCCTAGGCCTTAGAAATGCTTACTTTTCTTTTTGACTAAACTAACAACTTCCCTTGCAATCCAAAGTTCCCGAATCCTGTCATTCCAGTCCTTCATTTTCACGGTGCCTTAATCAGCTGGTCTTTAAAAGGCTTCCACATGTCAGATGTGGATTAACCCTCAAACAGGAACATTCTCCAATTCTCACCTATTTCGGTTCTTGTTAGCCTTCCCCCGATTTACCTTATAGGTATCTGAAGAATTCTGGAATTATGCTCACCATTCGAGCCATAGAGAATGCTAGAGTTCAAGGTCTATAAGTTCCTGTGAGGGTGAAGGGCAAGGTAGGCAGGAACAGGGAACCCTGGATGACAAAAGAAATTGAGAGTTTGACCAGAAAAAAAGGAGGCGTGGCTCTGGTACAGGCAGCTGGGATCAAGGAAATCCCTGCAGGTTTATACAGGCTACAGGAGTTTACTGAAGAAAGAAATCTGGGCACAAAATAGTCTTAGCTGGGAAGATTAGGGTGAATCCAAAGAGGTTCTTTAAGTATAATAAAGGAAAAAGAGTAACTAGAGAGAGAACAGGACCCTTCAAGGACCAAAGTACATGTAGAACTGCTGGAAATGGGTGAGGTCTTCAATGAGTATTTCTCCTCTGTTTACTGTGGAGAAAGATGTGAAGACTTGAGAACTTGGGGAAGTTAGTGGTGATATCTTGGGAATAGTCCATATCTCAGTAGAGGAGATGTTGGACGTATTAGAATGTATGAAGGTGGATAAATCTCCTGGTTCTTGCATATATCTGGTCAAGACCCTGCAAGAGGCTAGAGAAGAAATTGCGGGGCCTCTGGCAGATACTTTTGCATCATCATTCGCCATGGTGAGGTCAATGTTAAGCCTTTGTTCAAGAAGGGCTGCAAAGAAAAACCGGAGAACTATAGACCAGCAAGCTTAACATCTGTGGTGGATAAGTTACTTGAGAAATTCTGAGAGATAAGATACAGAGTGGAACCTCGATAATCCGATTTTTGAATAATTGGTATTCAGATAATCTGAAGGAGATCTTGAGGTCCTGATAGAAACATTATGTCAAAGGCATGTTTCCAACAGTGATCGTGTCTTTTGTTGCAGTAATTAAACAGGCACCCTCTCCAAATGACCGACCTCTGCCCATCCTCTCTCTCTCCCCACACTTTCCCTGGAGTTCTACAGAGGGGTATACCCTAACCCACTCCGTGCTTCCCAGGAATAATCTCTCCAACATTGTCCTGTGCAGGGCAAATGTGGAACCTGTCAAAAATTTGCAGTAAAAAGTTGTGTGTGTGGCTGTGTGCTATTTGGAGACTTACCCCACAAAGGCAGCTGCAGTAGCAGCAGTCTTGTTGGTGTGCAGTCCAGCTGCCCCAGAGAGAGGCGGGGGGGAGGGGGGGGGGGAGCGGGAGTGGACGGGGTGGCGGCAGGGGATGTGTTAGGGGCAGGGGGCTTGTTTGGACCACACTGGAGGAGGGGTTGGGGGCAGGGGATCACACGCTTTGTGCTTGGGGGGTTGGGGGGTGGTGTTGGACTGAGTTGGGCGGTGCTGGATGGGGTGGGGCAGGGGGGCGGTGATGGGGGCAGGGCCTCGCACACTGTATGCTGCTGCAGTCTCCTGAACGGGGAGCAGAATTTAAAACTCCGAGCCCCAGGGGAAAGGCATTTAATCGATTTTCTGAATAATCGATTAACCGAACGAAATAGTGCCTGCCCAGCTCATTCAGATAATCAAGTTTCCACTGTACATGCATTTGGAAAGACAGGGTTTGATTAGGAGTAGTCAGCATGACTTTGTGCTTGGGAGATCATACCTCATTGATTTGTTAGAGTTCTGTGATGAAGTGACCAGGAAGGTCGATGAGAGCAAGGTGGGAGATGTAAGGTCTTTGATAAGGTCCACGTGGGAGGCTGCTCTGGAAGGTTAGATCACATGGAATCCTGGGGAGCTGGCAAATTAGATACATAATTGGCTTGAATGGTAGGAAGCAGGGGTAATAGTGGAAGGATGCTTGTCTGACTGGAGGCCTGTGACTAGGTGTGTTCCTCAGGTCATTACTGGACCCATAGCTGTTTGCTATCTATATCAATGATTTGAATGAAAATGTCCAAGGTATGATTAGTAAGTTTGCTGATGACACTAAAATAGGCGGTATCATGGACAGTGAGGAAGGTTATCAGAAATTGCAGCAGGACCTTGATCAGCTGGGGAAGTGGGCTGGGAAATGGCAAATGGATTTCAATATAGATAAATATGAGGTCTTGCATTTTGGAAAGTCAAATCAAGGTAGGAGTTTCATGGTGAATGGTAGGGCCTTAAGGAATGTTGTGGAATAGAAGGACCTTTGAGTTCAGATGCACAGTTCTCTGGAAGTGGCGTCACAGGTAGATAGGGCAGTAAAGAAGGCTTTTGGCACACTGGCCTTCATCAGTCAGGGCACTGAGTACAGAAGTTGGCAAGTTATGCTGCAGTTGTAGATGACGTTGTTGAGGCTGCATTTGGAGTTTTGCATTCAGTTTTGGTCACCTTGCTATAGGAAAGATGTTATTAAACTGGAAAGAGTGTAGAAGAAATTTACAAGGATGTTGCCAGGACTTGAGGGTCTGAGTTATAGGGAAACGTTGGAAGAGCTAGAAGTTTAGAACACGGAAGGGTGAGGGGTGGTCATCTAGAAATGTACAAGATCATGAGAGGCCTGGATAGGGTGAATGCACTGTCTTTTTCCCAGTGTTGGAGACCATCAGTATAAGGTTAGAGACGAAAGAATAAAAGGGAACCTTAGGGGCAATTTCTTTACACAGAGGGTGGGTACACATATGGAATGAGCTGCCAGCAAAAGTGGTTAAGGTGGGTATATTAATGACACTTAAGGGCATTTGGACATATACATAGATCAGGAAGGTTTAGAAGGATATGGGCCAAGTGCAGGGAAATGAGGTTAGCATGGATGGAGATTTTGGTTGGCATGAATCCGTTTAGGCTGAATGCCCTGTCTCCATTTTGTAGGACTCTGTGAGGTATTGCATTTTGGTAAAACAAACAAGGGCAGACCTCTTACAGTTAAAAGTAGGGCATTGGGTAGTGTGGTAGAACAGAAACACCTTGGGGTTCAGATACAAAATTCTTTGAAGTTTGCATCACATATAGATAGGATGGAGTCAAGTTAGGTAAAGGGGCAATACAAAGAGATCTGGGTGTTCTTGTACACCAGTCAATGAGGGCAAGTATGCAGGTACAGCAGGTAGTGAAGAAAGCTAATAGCATGCTGGCCTTCATAACAAGAGGGATTGAGTATAGAAGCAAAGAGGTTCTTCTGAAGCTATACAGGGCCGTGGTGAAACCGCACCTGGAGTACTGTGTGCAGTTCTGGTCTCCAAATTTGAGGAAAGACATTCTGGCTATTGAGGGAGTGCAGCGTAGGTTCACCTTTTGGTTTCTTTGTTTTTCATTATTCTCTGTGGTTGATTGGCCAGCACAGTCCTCTCTTGATTGACCAATTCAACATCCAACCAGCTACCAATCCTTGAGCATGAACCACATTTCAGTGTTAGCCTCTCTGTAGTGTTCTGAGAGCAGTACTTAAGCTGCATTATCTTTCCAGGTCAGTTCCCAACAGCAAACCTGTCTTTTATATTTTCCTTTATTAAAAAAAAGGAGTTGCTGTTCAAAGTTCAGTTCTCAACTGCAACTCTCAACTCCAAACCAAAAGAAAAACAAAGACCATCTCAACAGTAAGGAAATGTCAACATGAATGTAGGAAAGGGAAATGATGTTTGATAAATCTGTTTGAGCTTTTGAGGATAATACTTGCATGAGAAATGAAGGAGAGCTAATGGATTTGGATTTTCAGAAGGATTTGACAAGGTTTAACATGGGAGGTTAGTACCCAACATTAGAACACCTAGCTAGGATTGCAACAATCTACTGGAATGGGTTGACAATTAACTGTCATAAAAGAGTAAGATTAACTAGGTCATTGTGAAGAAGGCAGGCTGAAACTGGGTGTTACCTAAAGGGATCAATGCTGGAGCCACAACTGTTCAGTGATTTGGAAATAGGTTCCAGATGTAATATTTCCAAATTTGCTGATGACAAAAGTAGGTGGGAATGAGAGTTGTGAGGAAGATACAAGGATGTTACAAATGGTCATTGCCAGGCTAAGGAAATTGGCAAGAACATGGCAGATTGGAGTGTAATGTGAACAAGTGAAGTTTTTCACTTTAGAAGAAATGCAAGGCAGAATATAAATGATGAGAGGTGGTAAATGGACCTGGTGAGCTTGTACATGAGTCACTAAGAGCAGTGCAGCAAGCAATTAGAAAGGCATGGTATATTGGCCTTCATTGGAAGGAATTTGAGGACAAAAATAAAGAAACTATTGAGAGTATTGTGTATAGTTTTGATCTCCTTACCTAAGTAGTGGTATTTGGCAAAGAGGGAATGTGACGGAGGTTCACCAGCTGATCCCTGGGATGGTGGTACAGGTTGTTCTCCTATAATGCATGTTTTGTCAATGCAGTTTGGCTGTAACATGATTGGTGAAATGGAGAATGATTTTTTAAAACGCGAACTCCTGCTGGCTATTATGCAATTCCATCCCTGGTTACCTTAAGACCACTCAAGGTGTTTACTTCAGGTCAAGTAAAAGAGGTTGGATGACAGGGCAAATTCTTCCTGACCTGATTGTTGATGTTTTTGAGGATATTTTTAGAAATTATTGCTCGAGGAAATGTCTGTGTTTCAAGATTCTCCTCATTCTGGACAATGCACCAAGCCATCCTCCCACCATTGGTGAACTTTCTGAAAACATCAAAGTGCTATTTCTACCTCTGAACACAACCTCTCTCATTCAACCCATGTACCAGAATGCAATAGCAGCTTTTAAAGCTTATTATTTAAGGTGCACAGTCAGGAAGTTGATTGCAGCTACTGAGGGAGCTAATGAGAACAGTGTTCTTCAATTTTGGAAGAGTTCTAACATTAAGAATGCTATTAACATCATTGTGGAGGCCTGGGATGATGTCAGTAAGGCCTGGGATGATGTCAGTAAGGCCTACTTGCATGCAATTTGGTGGAAGCTTCTCCCAGATTTTCTTCATGATTTTAAAGGCGTTGAACCATCAGAGGAGCTTCCAACAATCAAAGAACATTGTGTCGCTCTTGCAAAGCAAGCTGGATTTGTACAAGTTGAGACTGATCTATAACAACTTGTTGCTGCAGGGGGAATTAAAGCTCAAGATGAAGATGAAGTAGGCCAGGATGCAGCACCACGAGAAATTTCCACTTCTGCTTTGTCTTTTATCTTGAGGGAAGTTGAAGCAGTTGCAGCTCTTAGAAGACAATGACTACAATGCAGAGTGCAGCAGGATAGCAGTTCCTGGCAGAATGTCTTACACCCTATGAACAGCTTCTTCATGAAAGAAGAAAGATGGCAAAGCAGCAAACACTGGTTCCCTTTTTTAAGCCAACCTGCAAGAAACAGTCTTGAGGACAATAAACCACAGCCATCCACCTCTGCACTAAATATTTTCTTTTATCGTAACCCTGAATCCAGAACTGCACCTGAAAGTATTGATGATGCTGATGATAACCCTCAGCCCCTGTCTTAATACAGCACTGTAACTCAGCAAACTCAGAAACCCCTTACAATAAATTTAATATTATTTCATTAAAATATATACTATTAATATTTACTTAGACTGTGCTATCATTTGTGTTTGGCTAACTACTATTTTTGGTTTGATTTTTACTGATATGGTTAGGGGATGACCCACCAAAACTTTTTCCCATAGGCCCTGTTATTTCTATTGCGCGATTTTCTATACACGAGGTTGCTCGAGAACACAACTACTGCGTAATACAAGAACAGAAGGAGGAGTGGTCTTTCTGGAACGCTGACAGGGGAGTGGAGGGAAATATATCGGCACGGGCGGCACGGTGGCACAGTGGTTAGCACTGCTGCCTCGCAGCGCCGGAGACCCGGGTTCAATTCCCGCCTCAGGCGACTAACTGTGTGGTGTTTGCACGTTCTCCCCGTGTCTGCGTGGGTTTCCTCCGGGTGCTCCGGTTTCCTCCCACAGTCCAAAGATGTGCAGGTCAGGTGAATTGGCCATGCTAAATTGCCCGTAGTGTTAGGTAAGGGGTAGATGTAGATGCAGATGTAGGGGTATGGGTGGGTTACGCTTCGGCGGGGCGGTGTGGACTTGTTGGGCCGAAGGGCCTGTTTCCACACTGTAAGTAATCTAATCTAATCTAATCTAATATCCTTGGTGGTGGGGTCTGTTTGGAGGATGACGAAGGATGATACAATATATCTGGAGGTTGGTGGGGTGGTAGGTGAGGACCAGTGGGGTTCTGTCCTGGTGGCAATTGGAGGGACGGGGTTCAAGGGCGGAGGAGTGGGAAGTGGAGGAGATGTGGTGGAGAGCATCGTCAACCACGTCTGAGGGGAAATTGCAGACTTTGAAGAAGGAGGCCATCTGGGTTGTTCGGTATTGGAATTGATCCTCCTGGAAGCAGATGCGGCGGAGGCAAAGAATTGGGAATATGGGATGGCGTTTTTACAGGGGGCAGGGTGGGAGGAGGTGTAATCTAGGTAGCTGTGGCAGCCTACTTGCAGATCGTTTCAGAGAACACCTCTGGGGCACCAACCAACCCAACCGCCCTGTGGCTGAACACTTTAACTCCCTTCCCACTCCGCCAAGGACATGCAGGTCCTTGGCCTCCTCCATCGCCAGACCATGGCAACACGATGCCTGGAGGAAAAGCGTCTCATCTTCCGCCTTGGAACCCTCCAACCACAAGGGATGAATGCAAGTTTCTCCAGCTTCCTCATTTCCCCTCCCCTCACCTTATCTCAGTCCCAACCCTCGGACTCAGCACCGCCTTCTTGACCTGCAATCTTCTTCCTGACCTGTCCGCCCCCACCCCCTCTCCGGCCTATCACCCTCACCTTAACCTCCTTCCACCTATCACATTCCCAACACCCCTCCCCCAAGTCCCTCCTCCCTACCTTTTATCTTAGCCTGCTTAGCACACCCTCCTCATGCCTGAATAAGAAGGGCTTATGCCCGAAATGTCGATTCTCCTGCTCCTTGGATGCTGCCTGACCTGCTGCGCTTCTCCAGCAGCACATTTTTCAGCTCTGATCTCCAGCATCTGCAGTCCTCACTTTCTCATAGATCGATATGGTTGCGTCAGTATCACTTTGCAATAAATATGCCTGCACGGGTTTGCTCTACTCATATGCAGGACAGGCATGAAGATGTATGCCATGGAAGTGAAATTTCTGCTCATGAAAAAAACAATGTTTAGGAGGTTCTTTAATGATGTGAAGTCTGAGATCCAGACAGCACCTTAAACTGGCAGCATACTTCTTAAAGAAAATTGTGCTTTCCATGTGGAAGATGCCACCTGAAGGACAACATGTAGATGGAGAGCCAACTTTCTAGGTTGTAAAGATAAACATTTTCTAGAGATACGTTGATTTTGTTAAGTAATGTAGATTAGATTCCCTACAGTGTGGAAACAGGCCCTCCGAAGAGTAACCCATCCAGACCCATTTCCCTCTGACTAATGCACCTAATACTATGGGCAATTTAGCATAGCCAATTCACCTGACCTGCACGTCTTTGGACTGTGAGAAGAAACCGATGCAGACATGGGGAGAATGTGCAAACTCCACACAGACAGTCGCCTGAGGCTGGAATCGAACTTGGGACCCTGGTGCTAACCACTGAGCCACCATGCCATAGTGAAACGATTCTGTTGATCTACATACAAGAATGGGGATGAAGTGCAAAAATGAGTCTGATCATATACTGAAGGGCTATTGTAAATAAAATGAGGAAGTAGTACCTTGGCTGGAGAAATAAGATTGAGCATCATTGAACAGTTGGGCTTGGAGAGAATAGATGGAAAAATAGGAGCGAAACCCCTGAATGGGTGCAGAAGAGATTTACCAGAATTGTTCCAGAGATTAGGAATGTTAGCAATGAGATTATTAGAGAAGCTTGGGTTATTTGCCTTACAGCTGAAAATGTGTTGCTGGAAAAGCACAGCAGGTCAGGCAGCATCCAAGGAGCAGGAGAATCGACGTTTTGGGCATGAGCCCTTCTTCAGGAAGGGCTCCTCCAGCATCTGCAGTCCTCACTTTCTCCTTATTTGCCTTACAGCAAAAGAGATCGAAGGGAGATTAATTTATAAAGGTGTACAACATTATGAGAGATTTGGATAAAATAGATTATTAAAAAAATATTCCAAGTAGCTGATGGTGTGTGGACGAGGGAAACTTAGAATTAAGATTTAAAGCACAAGATGGAAAGTGAGGTAAAAGTTTCGATGAAGTGAATGGGGATGGCTTTGAACTTTCTGCTGATGAGGATAGTGGAAATGGAGGCAATGATTAAACGTGCATAGCTAGGGACATAAAGGAATGGGACTGACTGGATTGCTGCAGAGATTTGGCACGGCCTTGATGTGCTGAATGGGTTACTCTGCAGTGATGACTCTGACTCTAAGCTGCAGCATGGCAGAAGTGAATGCTAGATGGGTGGGAAGATAGTGTTAACGACACCTCTAAATATGGTCTCAAATGCTTTAAAACATTTGTAATCACTTTACACTTCGTGCAGGGGTAGGAGGTTTGAGCAGGCATTTTGTATGAGCCGTGAGATAGCTTTTCTCTCCAGAATGAAACTGAAGTATTAGGATTTGGCTGAGTATTATAATGAGTGCTGAGCTAAAAGTCTACCTTTTAAATGTATGAGGTGCATTATCCATTTACAATTCTTTAAATTTAATTAAGTGAGAGTGTAAGTATTTGTGTTGATTAGCAGTGGCAGGGGTATTGTGAGGGGTTAGGGAACATAGTGGCATCTTGGAGTTGAATTCAGAGAGGGGTTTTTTGTCTGGATGAGACTATTGGAATTTGTGGAGGAATTTGTTTTAGCTGGGACAGTGATTTCTGACAACTTCAATGTCTCTTTTGTTAGTGCATCATTTTAGGCAAAATATTAAATAAGTGATACATGAAAGTACCGTACTTTCATTCACAGGAACCTGTCCTATCTGAAAGAATATGTTTAAGCCTGGTCAATTTTTTTTTGCATGGGAGTCTGGGGAGCTTTCTCCATGGTGGCATCTTGATCAATCAATGGCACCATGTCTCATACGGTATAAATGGTGATTATTTGAAATTGGGCTTTCTTGTGTGACTCCTGATAAATGCAAGTCAAAAAGGATCATGTTTTGCCAACAAGATTCCTCAAAAGGGATTCAAAGGTCTCTGTTTGAACACATTGCCAATTATAATAATGGAAATGTGTTCATCCCTGGGGAAGAGGAAGTTACTGATCTTGTGGGAAGTGTTCAAGATGCAAGATTTTTATTTGAAAGATGGTGGTATTTTGATTGTGAGCCTTGGTTGATCAGTTTCCAAATAACAGATCTATTCACTATGTAAAATATGTTATTAAGGGTACGAGGATGAGCTGTGTGCAATTATTGGTTACAGAGCTGTTAGTTCAGTTTTCATGAGTGAAATGTTCATTTCCCCTTTTCCTGAAAATATGAGGAGCAAAATCAGGTGTTGATTATGAACATTTAGTTTTGCCTTCTCCAGTTTACTAGAAGATTAAAGTGCTGAACATCCAAAAGATATGAGAAAATTCTTCCTGAACTGCATAGTAAATCTGTATTTAATGATAAGGAAGTACCAAAAACCGTTCCTATTCCTTTCGTTTTGGAAGAGATATTCCAAAGATATCTATGTCTCAATTTCTAAGAGAAGTTAGGGAATTCTCTGTGATGGCTAAATCATCAACACTAAAAACAGTTTATGAGATCATACTCTTTTTCTGGGAGCTTGCTCAGTACAAATTCTTCTAAAGTCAATAAGGATGTGCTTATGAATATTGTTCCAATATGGACTTGCAAACAGATATTTGATAATATTCCATTTCACGTGTATGGCAATAGAGGGAACACAGAATTGGAGGGAACCTTTTGACTTGGTTGGAAATTATTTTGGAGATTGGGTAGTAGGAATGAAGGATAGTAACTCTGAATGACAAGTGGTCCCCAGGGATCTGTACTCACTTCTCAGTTTTTCATTCTTTATTAATAGATTTTGATAAAGAAATGGCTGTATTTCCAAATTTGCAAATGCAAAAATGAAATTGCTAAGGGAAAGGGACAGATTAAATATGGCCAAACCTGGACAACTGTGAGATCATTCATTTGAATCCAAAAAGAAAAATCTCTGAGTATCTTCTAATTCATTCAGTATGACAATGTGGAGATGATGATTTTAGAGTCCTAAGTATACCTCATTAAAAGTCAGTATATGAGATCATTAGTTGGGGTTGAAGTGTGATGAATTTGCTTGTGCCAGAAGTTCCATGTCTGAACACTCAGGACCCTGTATAATGTAGACAAAAGAAATTTGGATATATATTGCATCTTCTTCAGAAAAGGGGGCATGGAAAAGGCCAGTTTCTGCTGCATTCCCATGGCAACACCTTGACCAACCAGGATCTGCCTGCCTGGTCTGAGAATTAAGATTGACTGTTCTAGCTGCATCCCAATGCCAGTGATAGCCCTACCAAGCAGCATCCTGTTCTCATGCTAGATGAATGGTGTCCCTTTTTCAAGTCTGTTTTTTGCATCCTAGTTTTGATGAGTTCAACATTAAAAGCTCAACTTCCTGGATCCTTTTAGCAATTTAGACAGGAACAAAAAGCAATCAAAGCAATGGAGGATTAGCCTTTACCTCAAAAAGGCTGGAATAGAAAGCAGGTGTAATATTAGTTAATTCTTCAGTATCTTTGTCAGTTACTATATGAATTACTATACCCAACTTTGGACTAGGGACCTAAGGACGAACACACATTGGCATTACAGCAACTTCATTAGGATGATGATGATGATGTAGTTTAGAGGATTAAATTATGTGGACAGGTTTCATAAATGTAAAATCCTTGGAGTATTGGTGATTGAGAAGTGATCCAATCAAGATGTCTAAAATGTTAAAATAATTTCATGCAGAAAAAGCTACATTTCTGGAATTAAGAACAAAATAACAATCTAGTTACTATTGGATCAGACTAAAGGGAACTTCTGTTCACCATCAGTTTCTGAGCATGGAGGACTTGTTTTATGTAAGTTAGAGCAGAAAGAGTTACATATGTATGACGTTGAGAAATATTCCGACGTACAATAAGATCAAAGCTGGGAACTAAATATTCAAGCATATGAGTCTGTTGAGTCCTAAGATGAACCTGGAGGCTGAAGAATTAAACAGCAGGAGCTTTATTATAGAGGTGCTCACTCTATAATAAGGTGGTAAGGTTCAGGAAGTGTCTGCCCAAACGACTAATTGTCATCATTATGTCACACAATCGGACTCATGAAATGATATTCTGGATTAGTGGTGCTGGAAGAGCACAGCAGTTCAGGCAGCATCCAAGGAGCAGCGAAATCTATGTTTCGGGCAAAAGCCCTTCATCAGGAATAAAGGCAGTGAGCCTGAAGCGTGGAGAGATGCTGTCTGAAGGCTTTTGCCCGAAACGTCGATTTTGCTGCTCCTTGGATGCTGCCTGAACTGCTGTGCTCTTCCAGCACCACTAATCCAGAATCTGGTTTCCAGCATCTGCAGTCATTGTTTTTACCTCATGAAATGATAGTCCACCAAACTTACACACACAATATTCCTCCCTCTTCACATCCGAGGTTTCTGCAATGAAGAACGTCATAATATTTACAATCATATACGACAATTAGTGGGTAAGACCTTTGGGAGGATGTCGTTTCCTGTGTGGCTGTTGGCATACCTCAAACGTCTGTTTACTTTTCTCATGCACTTTAACCTCCTGGTGTTTTAGGTGCACCAGGATGATTATCTGTTGTCTTTTCCTGGGATGACTGAACCTCCAAACAATGTCATGGAAATGTGCCAACATTCTACATCAGAATATCATAAGAATTGGAGCAGGAGTATGTCATGGGTGTCACAGTGGTTAGCACTGCTATCTCACAGTGCCAGAGGCCCGGGTTCAATTCCCGCCTCGGGCAACTGTCTGTGTGGAGTTTGCACATTCTCCACGTATCTGCATGGGTTTCCTCCGGGTGCTCCGGTTTCCTCCCACAGTCCAAAAATGTGCAGGTTAGGTGAATTGGCCATGCTAAATTGCCCAAAGTTTTAGGTGAAGGGGTAAATGTAGGGAATGGGTCTGGGTGGGTTGCTCTTCGGAGGGTGGGTGTGGGCTTGTTGGGTCGAAGGGCCTGTTTCCACACTGTAAGTAATCTAATCTAATCAAAATTATGCCTGTTGAGTCAATTAGATCACAGTGAATCAAATAGCGATTAAAAGTCTAAATATATTTGAACAATAGCACAGCTTCCACTGCTTGCTAGTGCAGAAAATTGCAAAAATTAATGCCCCCGCGAGAAGAAATTTTTTGGAATCAATTTTTTATACATTCTTAAACTGTACCCTTCCCATTCTAGATTCCTCCATGAAGGGAAATATCCTTTTAGCATCTAGCTTATGAACTTCTTCAAAATATTATGTTTCACAGCTCAGCCTTCTAAATTCCCAATGTCTAGATCAGATCTGTTTCTCTTTTCTTACAAGGCAAACTCTAGATCCAAGAATCAGTCTAGTGAAAATTTTCAGAAGCTGTTTTCAATGCAAATATTTCCTTCCTTAAGCAAGGAGACTAAAAGTGTATGCATTACTCCAAGTGTGGTCTCACCAGTATCCTGCATAGTTGTAGGAAAACCTGTCTACTTTTACATTCAATCTCTTTGCAATAAGGACTACTACAGGATTCAATTTTTCTTCCCCATTACTTTGATTTGTGCACAGGGGCATTCTCTGAATTGCAGTATTCTGCACACGCTTTCCATTTAAATAATATTCTGCTTTAGTATTCCTCCAAAAAAGACAACCTCTAATTTTCCCAGTTTATACTCCTAAAACTTTTGCCCACCCACTTCATCTATCTCCATCCCTTTGCAGATTCTTTAGATCTTTCTCATACCTCACTTCCTTATCTATATTTGGATTATAACCAAATCCAACTAAATACCATTAGTCTCTTCATCTGAGTCATTTATATAGATTATAAAGTTTAACCTCACTCCAATACTAATGCCAGTGGCATTCCATGGTTAATATTTGGCAAGTTTAAAACGATCCACTGAATCAAAATGAGATTAATCAATCACTTAATTTGCTGCTGTTATTGCAATTCTGGGTGTGCGCAAAGAGATTACCAGGTCCGTTGTTATATTATACATGAAGATAGACCACATGACATTGGACCAGAAGGAGGCCTTCAGCCCATAGGGTCTGCTCTGTCTAAGTAAATGATTCCACAGGTTCACTACCCTCAGAAATAAAATCCTCCTCATCAGGCTTAAATGGATAACTACTTATTCTGAGATTATGCTGTTTGGTCGCGAACTCTCCCACAAGGGGAAACAACCTCTGCATCAACTGCTAACGAATCTCATTTGTTTCAATGAGGTTTCCAAACTTTCTTCTAAACTTCAATAAGCACAAGCCCAAGGTACTCAACCCCTCTTCAAAAGAAAATTTATCCAGACCTGGGATCAATCTAGTGAACCTTCTCTGGGTTGCCTCCAATGTCAATGTATCTTCCCTGAGATAAGATGATCAAAACTACTCATATTATTCCAGCTCTGATCTGACTGGTGCCTTGTATAGTTTTAAGCAGAATTCCTTGTTTATATACTCCATTCCCTTTGAAATAAAACCCTCCCTATTACCCACTGAATTTAGATGATAGCTTTTTATGATTCAGGTACCAGAACTTCCAAATCCCTTGGGTGCTGCGACATTCTGCAGTCTTTCCTTATTTAAAGTTAAAAATCACACTATTTGGAAGCACTAGTTTTCGGAGCGCCACTCCTTCATCAGGTGATTGTGGAGGTCCTTATTTAAATAATATTCAGCTGTTTTGTTCCTGCCAAAACACATTTCCTCACATTTTCTTCCATTATATTGTATTTGCCAAATTGTTGCCTACTCACTGAACCTGTCTATATTCCCTCTGACTCATTGTGTCATCCTTGCTACTTGCCTTCACATCTATATTTATGTGTCATCTGCAAACTTGAATGAGGGAAGAGAATATACTATTGCCAAGTCATTCTTTTTTAATCATTCATGCGACATGGGCATTACTGGCTAATCCAGTAAGTATATATAGCCCATTTCCTTTTTCACTTCTCTGTTGAACATTCTGTATCCAGCCTTGTTTTCAGATTAAAATCTGGAAACACTTTTATGTAACCTTCATCTGTTTCAGCTTTTTCTGTTGTGTACCATTCAAGAGCTCTGACCTTGTGTTGGTCTATCTTGCCGAAAATGTGTTGCTGGAAAAGCGCAGCAGGTCAGGCAGCATCCAAGGAACAGGAGAATTGATGTTTCGGGCATCAGCCCTTCTTCAGGTCTATCTTGCCCTCTTGTGATAACGTACCTTGACTGTACCTGAATCACTTTTTCTAAAAGCAGTCCATTATTCTGTTACAAACTTTTCTGCCAATCTTTGACTCCAGTTTAATAAAAACAAAATACTGCAGACACTGGAAATCTGAAACAACTATCAAGAATGATAAGAAACACAGCAGGTCTGGCAGACCATAAGAAAAATCAGCCTATTGCATCTGCTCCACCTTTCAGTCATGGTTGATCTGTTTATCAACCCCATTTTCCTGCTTTTTCTATGTAACCTTTGATCACCTTACCAGTAGGGGAGGCAATGGCCTAGTGGTATTATTGGTAGACGACTAATCAAGAAACTTGGCTAATATTCTAGGGACCTGGATTCAAATCCCACCATGGCTGATGGTAGACTTTGAATTTAATTAAGGGTCTAATATGACCATTGTCAATTGTCAGAAAAACCCATCTGGTTCACTAATGTCTGATGAATTGACTGTCTAACTTCAAATAGTGTTAATCTTGTTAATATTGATCTTGCTTTACACAGCTCCTGTGCAGTGTAATCTGTATGCTTCACCCTGTCTTATGATCTGTATGCCCTTGCTCACTGTGATCTGCCTGTACTGCTCGCAAACAAACCTTTTTAATGTACTTATTTACCTGTGAGTATAATAAATCAAAATCAAAGTTTATAACCTCACTGTGGGAAAAGATCTGCCACCCTGCCAACCCATAATAGGCCTACATAAGCAAAATTGGCCATACTGTACCAAAACACCCAGAATGCCTCAGCAGGGAGCAAGCAGGCTGACAAGCGAAACTAGACAGCATTTGCAGACAAGGGAATACGCTTCAAGCACCCACTAACAGTAACAGAGCATCACAGCTATCCCAAAGCCCCGAGGGCAGTTTCACAACCCAGCAATATCAAAGCCACACAGTGAACAGGTCAGACAGAGAGGCACCACTACTCCCAGAGCAAGACAATGGAATCACCTCACCACTTCAGAGGAGACATTAGCACCAACCTACAAAGAGGAATGGAGGCTCTGAACCCATCCATATTGTCAGGATGTTGCTTTCTATAGAGAATTAGGACATTCCTCCAATAATTGTTTTCATATTAGCATCATTGTAACTAGATTACTCCATTTCAAGATAGATTACATTTTCCCAATTTCTAATTAGCCTCATTGTACTGGATTATTATAAAAACTGTCTTCTTCCTCAGCTCGAGCAAGAGAAATTATCGAAAAGACAGAGAGGTGGGCAGAGGGGGTGGGGTTGCCTTGATAGTTAAGAACAAAATTAAATCTATGGTATTGAATGACATAGCGTCGGATGATGTGGAGTCTGTGTGGGTGGAATTGAGGAACCACAAAGGCAAAAAAACCATAATTGGAGTTGTGTATAGACCTCCTAACAGTGGTCAGGACCAGGGACGCAACATGTACCGGGAAATAGAGAAGGCATGTCAGAAAGGCAAGGTTACATTGATCATGGGAGACTTCAATATGCAGGTGGACTGGGTAAATAATGTTGCTAGTGGATCTAAAGAAAGGGAATTCATGGAATGCTTACAGGATGGCTTTTTGGAACAGCTTGTCATGGAGCCCACAAGAGAGCAGGCTATTCTGGACCTAGTGCTTTGCAATGAACCAGACTCTATAAAAGATCTTAAAGTAAAGGAACCCTTAGGAAGTAGCGACCATAATATGGTAGAGTTCAGTCTGGAGTTTGAAAGGGAGAAGGCAAAATCGGATGTAATGGTGTTACAGTTGAATAAAGGTAATTATGAGGGCATGAGAGAGGAACTGACTAAAATAGACTGGAAGCAGAGGCTAACCGGGAAGACAGTAGAGCAAAAATGGCAGGAGTTTGTAGGTATAATTGAGGACACTGTACAGAGGTTCATTCCCAAGAAAAGAAAGATTAACCGGGGAGGGATTAGACAACCTTGGCTGACAAAGGAAGTCAGGAAATGTATTAAAGAAAAAGAGAGATCCTATAAAGTGGCTAAGAACAATGGGAAATCAGAAGATTGGGAAGGATACAAAAGCAAACAGAGGATAACACAGAGTGTAATAAGAAATGAGAGGATCAAATATGAAGGTAGGCTAGCCAGTAATATTAGAAATAATAGTTAAAGTTTCTTTCAGTACATAAGAAACAAACGACAGGCAAAAGTAGACATTGGGCCACTTCAAACTGATGCAGGGAGCCTAGTGATGGGAGATAAGGAAATAGCAGGAGAACTTAACAAGTACTTTGCGTCAGTTTTCACAGTGGAAGACATGAGTAATATCCCAAAAATTAAAGGGTGCCACGGGGCTGAGTTGAGTATGGTTGCCATTACGAAAGACATAGTGCTAGAAAAGTTAAAAAGTCTTAAAATTGATAAATCTCCTGGCCCCGATGGGATACACCCTAGAGTTCTGAGAGAGGTGGCTGAGGAAATAGCAGAGGCATTGGTTGAGATCTTTCAAGAGTCACTGGAGTCAGGAAAGGTCCCGGATGATTGGAAGATGGCTGTAGTAATCCCCTTGTTCAAGAAAGGATCAAGGCAAAAGATGGAAAATTATAGGCCAATCAGCTTAACCTCGGTTGTTGGTAAAATTCTAGAATCGATCATTAAGGATGAGGTTTCTAAATTCTTGGAAGAGCAGAGTCTGATTAGAACAAGTCAACATGGATTTAGTAAAGGGAGGTCATGCCTGACAAACCTGTTGGAATTTTTTGAAGAGGTAACAAGTAGGTTAGACCAGGGAAACCCAGTGGATGTGGTCTATCTAGACTTTCAAAAGGCCTTTGATAAGGTGCCACACGGGAGGCTGCTGAGCAAGGTGAGGGCCCATGGTGTTCGAGGTGAGCTGCTGGGATGGATTGAGGATTGGCTGTCTAACAGAAGGCAGAGAGTTGAGATAAAAGGTTCTTTTTCAGAATGGCAGCCGGTGACGAGCGGTGTCCCGCAGGGTTCGGTGCTGGGCCACAGCTGTTCACATTATATATTAATGATTTGGATGAGGGAACCGGGGGCATTCTAGCGAAGTTTGCCGATGATACGAAGTTAGGTGGACAGGCAGGTAGTACTGAGGAAGTAGGGAGGCTACAGAAGGATCTAGATAGGTTGGGAGAGTGGTCCAGGAAATGGCTGATGGAATTTAACGTGAGCAAGTGCGAGGTCTTGCACTTTGGCAAAAAGAATAAAAGCATGGACTACTTTCTAAATGGTGAGAAAATTAATAAAGCCAAAGCACAAAGGGATCTGAGAGTGCTAGTCGAGGATTCTCTAAAGGTAAACATGCAGGTTGAGTCTGTGATTAAGAAAGCGAATGCAATGTTGTCTCTAATCTCAAGAGGGTTGGAATATAAAAGCAGAGATGTACTACTAAGACTTTATAAAGCTCTGGTTAGGTCCCATTGGAATACTGTGTCCAGTTTTGGTCCCCACACCTCAGGAAGGACATACTGGCACTGGAACGTGTCCAGCGGAGATTCACACGGATGATCCCTGGAATGACAGGTCTAGCATATGAGGAACGGCTGAGGATACTGGGATTGTATTCATTGGAGTTTAGAAGATTAAGGGGAGATCTAATAGAGACGTACAAAATAATACATGGCTTGGAAAAGGTGGATGCTAGGAAATTGTTTCTGTTAGGCGAGGAGACTAGGACCCGTGGACACAGCCTTAGAATTAGAGGGGGTCATTTCAGAACAGAAATGTGGAGACATTTCTTCAGCCAGAGAGTGGTGGGCCTGTGGAATTCATTGCCACGGAGTGCAGTGGAAGCCGGGACGCTAAATGTCTTCAAGGCCGAGATTGATAGATTCTTGTTGTCTAGAGGAATTAAGGGCTACGGGGAGAACACTCGTAAGTGGAGCTGGAATGCGCATCAGCCATGATTGAATGGCGGAGTGGACTCGATGGGCCGAATGGCCTTACTTCCACTCCTATGTCTTATGGTCTTAAATTCTGATCTACCTATGCAAACTGTCAGTTCTAGAGTCATAGAGATGTACAGCATGGAAACAGACCCTTCGGTCCAACCTGTCCATGCCGAACAAATATCCCAACCCAATCTAGTCCCACCTGCCAGCACCCGGCCCATATCCCTCCAAACCCTTCCTATTCATATATCCATCCAAATGCCTCTTAAATGCGCAATTGTACCAGCCTCCACCACATCCTCTGGCAGCTCATTCCATACACGTACCATCCTCTGGTGAAAAAGTTGCCCCTTTGGTCTCTTTTATATCTTTTCCCTCTCACCCTAAACCTATGCCTTCTAGTTCTGGACTCCCCGACCCCAGGGAAAAGACTTTGTCTATTTATCCTATCCATGCCCCTCATAATTTTGTAAACCTCTATAACGTCACCCCTCAGCCTCCAACGCTCCAGGGAAAACAGTCGCAGCCTGTTCAGCCTCTCCCTATAGCTCAAATCCTCCAACCCTGGCAACATCCTTGTAAACCTTTTCTGAACGCTCTCAAGTTTCACAACATCTTTCCAATAGGAAGGAGACCAGAATTGCATGCAACATTCCAACAGTGGCCTAACCAATGTCCTGTATAGCCGCAACATGACCTCCCAACTCCTGTACTCAATACTCTGACCGATAAAGGAAAGCATACCAAACGCCTTCTTCACTATCCTATCTACCTGCGACTCCACTTTCAAGGAGCTATGAACCTGCACTCCAAGGTCTCTTTGTTCACACTCCCTAGGACCTTACCATTAAGTGTATAAGTCCTGCTAAGATTTGCTTTCCCAAAATACAGCACTTCGCATTTAACTGAATTAAACTCCATCTGACACTTCTCAGCCCGTTGGCCCATCTGGTCCAGATCCTGTTGTAATCTGAGGTAACCCTCTTCGCTGTCCACTACGCCTCCAATTTTGGTGTCATCTGCAAACTTACTAACTGTACCTCTTACGCTTGCATCCAAAATTTTTATGTAAATGACAAAAAGTAGAGGCCCCAGCACCAATCCTTGTGGCACTCAACTGGTCACAGGCCTCCAGTCTGAAAAACAAGCCTCCGCCACTACCCTCTGTCTTCTACCTTTGAGCCAGTTCTGTATCCAAATGGCTAGTTCTCCCTGTATTCCATGAGATCTAACCTTGCTAATCAGTCTCCCATGGGGAACCTTGTCGAACGTCTTACTGAAGTCCATATAGATCACATCTACTGCTCTGCCCTCATCAATCTTCTTTGTTACTTCTTCAAAAAACTCAATCAAGTTTGTGAGACATGATTTGCCACGCACAAAGCCATGTTGACTATCCCTAATCAGTTAGGAGAAAGTGAGGACTGCAGATGCTGGAGATCATTCCTGAAGAAGGGCTTATGCTCGAAATGTTGATTCTCCTGCTTCTTGAATGCTGCCTGACCTGCTGCGCTTTTCCAGCAACACATTTTTCAGCTTTTTATCCCTAATCAGTCCTTGCCTTTCCAAATACATGTACATCCTGACCCTCAGGATTCCCTCCAACAACTTGCCCACCACCGAGGTCAGGCTCACCGGTCTATAGTTCCCTGACTTGTCTTTACTGCCCTTCTTAAACAGTGGCACCACGTTTGCCACCCTCCAGTCTTCCAACACCTCACCTGTGACTATCGATGATACAAATATCTCAGCAGGAGGCCCAGCAATCACTTCCCTAGCTTCCCACAGAGACCTCAGGTACACCTGATCAGGTCCTGGAGATTTATCCACCTTTAACCGTTTCAAGACATCCAGCACTTCCTCCTCTGTAATCTGGACATTTTGCAAGATGTCACCATCTATTTCCCTACAGTCTATATCTTCCATATCCTTTTCCACAGTAAATACTGATTCAAAATATTCATTTAGTGTCGCCCCCATTTTCTGTGGCTCCACACAAAGGCCGCCTTGCTGATCTTTGAGGGGCCCTATTCTCTCCCTAGTTACCCTTTTGTCTTTAATATATTTGGAAAAACCCTTTGGATTCTTCTTAATTCTATTTGCCAAAGCTATCTCATGTCCCCTTTTTGCACTCCTGATTTCCCTCTTAAGTATACTCCTACTTCCTTTGTACTCTAAGGATTCACTCAATCTATCCTGTCTACACCTGACATATGCTTCCTTCTTTTTCTTAACCAAAACCTCTATTTCTTTAGTCATCAAACATTCCCTATACCTAACAGCCTTCCCTTTCACCCTGACAGGAATATACTTCCTCTGGATTCTTGTTATCTCATTTCTGAAGGCTTCCCATTTTCCAGATGTCCCTTTACCTGCGAACGTCTGCCTCCAATCAGCTTTCGAAAGTTCTTGCCTAATACCATCAAAATTGGCCTTTCCCCAATTTAGAGCTTCAACTTTTAGATCTGGTCTATTCTTTTCCATCACGATTTTAAAACAAATAGAATTATGGTCGCTAGCCCCACAAAGTGCTCCCCCTCTGACACCTCAGTCACCTGCTCTGCCTTATTTCCCAAGAGTAGGTCAAGTTTTGCACCTTCTCTATAGGTTCATCCATGTATTGAATCAGAAAATTGTCTTGTACACACTGATGAAATTCCTCTCCATCTAAACTTTTAACACTATGGCAGTCCCAGTCGATGTTTGGAAAGTTAAAATCCACTACTATAACTACCCTATTATTCTTACAGATAGCTGAGATCTCCTTACAAGTTTGTTTCTCAATTTCCCTCTGACTATTAGAGGGTCTATAATACAATCCCAATAAGGTGATCATCCTTTCTTATTTCTCAGTCCCGCCCAAATAACTTCCCTGGATGTATTTCCAGGAATATCCTCCCTCAGCGCAGCTGTAATGCTATCCCTTGTCAAAAGTGCCACTCCCCCTCATCTCTTGCCTCCCTTTCTATCCTTCCTGGAGCATTTGTATCCTGGAACATGAAGCTGCCAGTCCTGCCCATCCCTGAGCCATGTTTGTGTAATTGCTCTGATATCCCAGTCCCATGTTCCTAACCATGCCCTGAGTTCATCTGCCTTCCCTGTTAGGTCCCTTGCATTGAAATAAATGCAGTTTAGTTTATTAGTCCTACCTTGTCCCTGCCTGCCCTGACTGTTTGACTCACTTCTGTTCTCAACTGTACCAGTCTCAGATTGATCTCTTTCCTCACTATCTCCCTGGGTCCCCCCCCCCCCCCCACCTTACTAGTTTAAATCCTCCCAAGCAGTTCTAGCAAATTTCTCTGCCAGTATATTAGTCCCCTTCCAATTTAGTTGCAATCTGTCCTTCTTGTACAGGTCACCTCTACCCCTAAAGAAATTCCAATGATCCAAAAATGTGAATCCTTCTCCCATACACCAGCTCCTCAGCCACGCATTCATCTGCTCTATCCTCCTATTCCTGCCCTCACTAGCTCGTAGCACTGGGAGTAATCCAGATATTACTATCCTTGAGGACCTCCTTTTTAAATTTCTGCCTAACTCTCGGTAATCTCCCTTCAGAGTCTCAACCTTTTCCCTTCCTATATCGTTGGTTCTAATGTGGACAATGACCTCTTGCTGCGCCCCCCCTCCCCCCCCCCCCCCGCCCCCGTGAGAACATTCTGAGACATCCTTGATCCTGGCACCAGGGAAACAACACACCATTCTGCATTTTCTCTGCTGGCCACAGAAACGTCTGTCTGTACCTCGGAATATAGAACCCAATGATCTCTTGGAAGCCGGCGTACCCCTCGTTGCATTAGAGCCAGTCTCAATACCAAAAACTTGGATGTTCGTGCTACATTCCCCTGAGAATCCATCATCCCCTACATTTTCCAAAACAGCATACCTGTTTGAAATGGGTATATCCATAAAAGACTCCTGCCCTAGGTTCTGACCTCTCTCACCCTTCCTGGAGTTAACCCATCTATGCAACTGTATCTGAGACTTCCCCCCCCTCCCCCCCTCCTATACTGCCATCCATCACATACTGTTGCTGTTGCAAATTCCTCATCGCTTGTATCTGTCTCTCCAACCGATCCACTCGATTGATAAGATTCGCATCCAACAGCATTTATGGCAGATATAATCTGCAGTAACCCTTAAACTCTCTTTAAACTCCCACATCTGACAAGAAGTACATATCACTCTCCTAAAGGCCATTTTTGCTCCTTCACAATCTACAGACCCAGAAAATAACACTGTCTTATTCCTCTACAAAACACTGCACCAGGTTAAATTAAGAGCTATGGCTTATATTTTAAGTTTAATCAAGAGACTTATCTCCAAAAACATAAAATCAAGAAAGCACCCTCTGTACTCACTAATACAGCCTTTCTCTTGGACAGACTTAAAACAACAATGAACTTATCTGATTCTGTGTTGTTAGCTTCGCCCAAACCGGTTTCTCCAAGATTAGTTGTGAAATTCACTGTTTGTTAATTTTCCCAGATGCACTCCGATGTCCAGCGACACATCAATTCACAAATAGCAAAGGCAGTAACTGTGCAGGTTCTCTCTCTCTCTCTCTCTCTTCTGTGTCCGTCTAGTTAATTTCTCCTCCAGCTATATCACTTGTAATAAACAGCATGTCAATTTCACCCGATCTGGTTTGTGTGGTCTCTATTGGGCAAATTTCTCCGACACTCTCAGTTCCCCACATTATATTCCATCTGCAAATTCTTTTCCTGCTCTCCTAGCCTATCCTAGTCCTTCTGCAGCCTCCCACTTCATCAACACTGCCTGACCACTCCACCTATCTTTGTGACATCTGCAAATTCAGCAACAGTGCTCTCAGTTCCTTTGTCCAAATCATTAATGTATAACTGCACTGGTCATCAGCTGCTTGGAATCTGAGCCCCTCCCTTTCATACCATCTCTGCTCTCATGCATCAACTGTTACAGTCTCTTATTTCTGCACTCACCAGTGTCTGGCACTGGCATAATCTGGAGAGAAATGAACTAAAGAACTGTGGATGCTGAAGATCTGAACTAAAAACAGAAAATGCTGGTAAAACACAGCAGGTCTGGCAGCACCTTTGGAAGGAAAGCAGTTCTGTTGAGTCACCAGACTCGAAATATTAACTGTTTTCTTGTCACAATGTTGCAGGCCTCCTAAGTTTCACCAACAATTTCTCTTTTTATTTCTTAGAGAATTACCTTTGTGGTCCTAATTTTTATTTTTCTTTCTAACTCTGAAATCTTGCTGCAGGATCTTATCCATCTTTTCAACCATGTCACTGGTACAGATATAGCCTACAAAACCTGGCTGCTTTCCATCCTCTACTCTCCATCCTACTCTGGTGCTCTACAGATGTTCAATGGCAACATTGACTCTGGAGTTAATGAGGAAACATACTGTGTTTCATACCAAGTACAGTGAGAAGCTTTGTTCTACTGGCATAGAAGTGCTTGGTTAAAAAGTGAGGTGGATTCTTGTAGACCCTTGCACTAGCTGTTTGATCCTCCTTTGTTATCTGGGATTGAAATTACCAAGCAACTCATAAAGATGCAAGAATAAGCACTTAAAGTCAATGGTAGAAAATTAAAATTGATTCAATACCAAAAGACATGCCCAGCAGCTAAGATGAGTGTCAACATAATATTTATAAATTTGTATTAAATTTTATTACTTGGGGAAACAGACAACTTATTTAGACCTGGAAAATGAACCATCATGTATCTCTGAGATAAGTTGTGACACTCTTCACATTGCCACCACCTCATTTGCACATCTGTTTCAAACCCTCCAGTGAATATGAGCTAGATAATTAAGGAATGAGATTGCAGGAACTCTGGTACAAATATTTCAGAAATTACTGAATACTGGCAAAGGTAAAAGTGGCTGTAGAAAGTTAGCCAAGTGACTTGGGCAACTACTGTCTATAGTTTGATCCAATCTAAAGATAAAATTGTGATGCATCTTGTTGGAAATAAAAGTATACGTGTGCTTAAGGACCTACCTTGTCAATCTAGCTTTTGTTTTCGGGTGAACATGGGAGCTCAATAAGCATAAGGCAGTGGAGATGTTCCATACAGTGAAATATTTATGTGGGAAATAGATTCTGCTGATTAATCAAGAATGCTAGTTAAAAGTTACATTTATCAATGGAATACAGCACAATTCTTTTGAAGATCATCCTAAAAGTATGAAATATAAAATGATATGCAGGTATCCAGGAAGTGAAGAAAATTTTCATTTACTTCTAAGTTTCAATAGTACATGAAAATATAAAGTAATGACAACTTACAAGTACTCAAGAGGAACTAATCCTCAGCATCTCCTACAACTGTCCCTGAACAGGTCAAAGGAGGAATACAAGCCCTGGAAGATTTCTTGAATAAACTACTGAGGTTCTTGATCCAATTTGCCTTCTACGTTTTTTTCAAAGAGCCACAATTCTTTTACATTTCTCATCTCAAGGAAGGAACGATATGTGGCTCTTGTGGCTAAAGGGATCAGTGGATGGAGTGGGGGAAGAATTTGGGTATTCAGCTCGATTATTCAGCTCAAGGCCTACTCCTATTTTGTTTT
Organism: Chiloscyllium punctatum; assembly: GCF_047496795.1. NCBI lineage: Eukaryota > Metazoa > Chordata > Chondrichthyes > Orectolobiformes > Hemiscylliidae > Chiloscyllium > Chiloscyllium punctatum. The sequence continues at coordinate 39,570,010 of NC_092787.1, read as the reverse complement.
TTCATAGATATCACAGAATCCCTAGAGTGTGGAAGCAGGCCGTTCAGCCCATTGAGTCCATACTGACATCCAAAGAGCATTCCACCCAGACCAACACCCCTATCCTATCCCTGTAATCCCACTTTTCCCATGGCTAATCCACCTAGCCTGCATATCCCTGGACACTATGGGCGACATAGTATGGCCAATCCACCTAACCTGCAGTTTTTTGGATTATCTGGAGAAATCTGCAGACTTGGCGAGAATGTATAAACTCCAGACAGACAGTTGCCTGAGGCTGGAATCAAACATAAGTCCTGGCATTCTGCGGCAGCAGAGCTAACCACCGAGCCACCTTTTTTGTTTCTATTACAACTTTTTTTCTCCGATTTAGTTGATGTTAATAATGACAGGTGAAACTTTAGAATTCACATATTGGGAAAATTAAAAATTACAGTGGTGGCTACCATCAAGAAGGATTACCATCACTTGTATCATGAGCTTGTGGAGTAAGACCAAGTTGATATGGGATATCTTTGGGTTCCGGATAGCTTCTAAGTGAAGTGATGATTCAAATTAGGAGAATATCAGAAATTCTGTGTGGCAGAATGCCAGATACTGTACTTGGATTTTGCCAAAATTTTATATATAGTTCCTCTGGAAAGGATGAAACTTAAAATAAAGCAGTTCAGCACAAATATTTTATAATGAATACATAATTTGTTGATGAATGGAGCCCAGAGGTTAGTAGTAGAGCAATTGTTCTGATCTAGTGTTTTCCCACAGACTTATATAATTTGGTCTCTTATTTAACTTTTCTGGAGTTTTTTGGGGTCACAAACAATGGATACATTTGCAAATTTTACAGAGCTAATGAAAGTGATAAACTGTAAAGCTAAACAAAAGGAGAATTTGAAACTCCTTGGCAGGTGAAAATTGTAGAGAAATGCAAGAGTGTTTGAGAAAGGGCCCAGTTGTTGAATGGAAAGAAAATACTGGGGCCCAAGACTGACAAAAGTTACCAAAACAATGGAATAAAGCAAGTCATAAATATTTGGCAGACATGCCTGCAATAAAGTATACAGCTTTAGTTTAGTAGAATTTCACAGTAATTAAATGGGTATGGAAGAGAACAACTAGAATTATTGAGGGGATTGAATTAAGAGTAGCTACGTAGATTGCGCATGGTCTCATTGGAAAATTAATCAGCAATTATTGCCCACCACTAATTGCTCTTGAGTAGGTATTGGTGAGTTGTTACTTCTGCAGTTCATGTGATATAATCCATCCCATCCCCAAAATTAGATTGGACGGGAAACACCTCTTGAATAATATTGCGGCAGACCAATGATGAATATTAGACATCTAATTTGTGTTTGTAATTACAGTTTCTGGTCAAAGCATCTGGTCCAAAGATTACGATAATGGGAGTGGGAGTGTCATTGGTAGATGATTAGATTCTTGCTGGAAATGGTTATTGTCTGATGCAAATATTACTTTGCCACTTAACATTCCCAGTTTGGATGTTTGTCCAGGTCTTGGTGCATTTAGGAATGTACTATTTTGGTCTCTGAAGAATTGCATATCACAATTGGGTTCGAACATTGTACACTATTAACAACCATCATCAGGTCAGACAGGAAGCAGCTGAAAGTACTTGGACACAGGATGCTGTTCTCAAGAACTCATCAGTGACTGCCTGGCTCTGAAATAATTGGCTTCTAATAATCACAGCCACATTTCATAATGCTATATATAACACCAGTCCCCCAATGCTTTTTGTCCACAGTTGCATTGTGGTTCTAATGGACTGCAAACTGAGCACGAACAGTTATTGTTAGTAAGGGAGGGAAAACATTCCTAAATATGCAAGTGAAATTTACTAATTTGATCAAGGGAGAGGTTTCTTCCTACTGTTTTCCTGGTTACTATAAAGTTGGGACAATTGTTATATTGCTTATTGAAACATCATGAAATAGGTTTGGCTGAAGAAAGTCTTTCAGTTCATTTCATCTGTTTCAGCATACCATCCTTGCTGTGTTCCTATTTAGCTGTTCCCTAAAAGAGTTCACTATTCAGGCCTCAATCTTCCTGTGTCATCCTTTTCACCTTGAACCTGTATTTGATTCCTTTTTATTTAAAGATCTCAGCATAGATATTGTTTCATTTGTTCAAATGGGCTGGTGAGAAAAGTAAACCACAATAAAGGAGCAAAATTCTCCAGAGATCGGTGATAATGATAATATCCATGCATACTAAAGTTAGTTCTCTTAAATACGTTGAACTAATTAATATATTTTTAATATTGACTTTATACTCTTTTTAGTTCTGGGAAGTTATCAGTGATGAGCATGGCATCGATCCTACCGGAACCTACCATGGAGACAGTGATCTCCAACTGGAGAGAATTAATGTCTATTATAATGAGGCTACAGGTATTAATTGGCATATTTTACATATTTTAGGTTGTATAACATAGATAACAGTAGTGATTTCTCCCAACATGCTATCCTTTCATCAATGCCACTTTAAAAAAAAATTAGCTTTTAAATATGCAGAAATGTGATTGCCTATTTGAAAGATAGTTTCAGACATGAATTGCCTCACGGTTTCCGAAGTACTGGAAATTCTAAACCCCTTCAGTGATGTCAAAACTGACAACTAGTTTGAATTTTGATTGCTGACCAGAGATTTTTAGAGCTGTAGATATCCTGCCATTTTTGTCTTTCCTTTGAATTCTCTGACATTAAGATTTTTTTGAGGAATCTGTTGCTTTGTGAACTGAATAAAATGTCTGAATATTCCTAGTGGACAAAAACCTAACTAGAGGTAGGTTGTATCATGTCACCAGAATAGTTGGAATTGAACATTCTGGTGATACCACTGAACATGTCAGAATGAGATCTGCCTGATAGGTTTTCCAGGCACAAATGTTAAATTGCACAACTCGAGAATTAAATGCCACTGAAACTGCCATGAAACCTTGTCCTGAAATTTCTCCAAAAAATCAAAGGATGTGTAAACCATCATCTTTCCTACTTTGTGGTGATGTAGATTTCAAACTGATGAAAAGTCAACACAAGATGCAATTTTTTTCTCTACTGTCAAACATTTCTGTTGACACACATTCATTTACTTAAAAAAAAAACTGACGGGCTGTTCAAACCCCATTTTGAAATCCTGGAGTAAAACAACACCCACAACTATGTTGCTAGTCTCAACATGCCAACTAATTGGCTAACTAATATAAGACAGAGATTTGAGAATAAGGATGGCATTTCTAAGATGGCAAGCTCTAACTAGTGGAGTGTCACAGGGATCACTGCTGGGGCACAATTATATACTAGATACAATATATATTAATGACTTGGATAACATAAAGAGTCTGAAAGGGATCTAGACAGGTTAAGACCTGCGAGGTTATGCTGCAGCTCCATAGAGACCTCAATAGAACACACTTGGAATATTGTGTTCATTTCTGGTTGCCTCATTATAGGATGGATGTGGAAGCTTTAGAGAATGTGCAGAGGAGATTTACCAGGATGCTGCCTGGACTGGGGGGCATGTCTTATGAAGTAAGACGAGGGAGCTAGGGCTTTTTTTTATTGGAGTGAAGAAGGATGAGAGGCCCAACAGGTCGGCACAACATTGAGGGCTGAAGGGCCTGTACTGCGCTGCAAAGTTCTATGTTCTAGAGATGACTTGATAGCGGTATACAAGGTGATGAGAGGCATAGATAGAGTGGATAGCCAGAGATGTTTTCCAGTGTGGAAATGGCTGTCACGGGGTGGGGGGCATAATTTTAAGGTGATTGAAGGAAGATTTAGGGGAGATGTCAGAAGTAGGTTCTTTACACAGAGAGTGGTGAGTGCATTGAGGCACTGCCCAGCAGCAGTAGTAGAGTCAGATACATTCGGGACATTTACCCTACTGTTGGATAGGCACATGGAAGTCAGTACAATGAGGGATGATATGTAGGTTTGTCTGATCTTAGAGTTGGACAAAAGGCTGGCGCTACATCGAGGGCTGAAGGGCATGTAATTGCTGTACTATTCAATGTTCTGTAAGTGAATAGGTAAAAACCTTGGCAGATTTAATTTAATGTGGGAAATAGGTATGAACTTTAGCAGGAAGAATAGATGAGCTGTATATTATTAAAATGGAGAAATACTAAAGCTGTAACACAATGGATTCATCTATAAATCTGGTTGGAGTCATACCTGGTACATAGGAAGTTGGTTGTGATTGGTGGAGATCATTCATTTCAACTCCATGACGTCTCTGCAGGAGTTCCTCAGGTTAGAGCCCTAAGCCCAACTAGCTTCAGCTACTTTATCAATGACCCTCTCTAAGGTCAGAAGTGGGCATGTTTGCTGATTATTGCACAATATTCAGCACTATTCATGACTCCTCAAATTCTGAAGCAGTCCATGACAAACTGTAACAAGACCTGGACAAAATCTGCACGTGGGCTGAAAACTGGCAAGTAACGTATGTATCACACAAATACCAGGCAATGATCAACTTCAATATAAAACAACTAACCATTGCCCCCAGATGTTCAATGGTGTTATCATCACTGAATCCCTAACTATCAACATTCTGAGTCTTAATGACCAGAACAATGCTAGACTAGTTATATAAATAAAGTGGCTACATGAGCAAGTCAGAGGCGAAGAGGATTGCAGGGAGTAACTCAGTTCCTGACTTCTCAGAGCCACCATTTACATGGCACAAGTGAGGAGTCTGATGGAATACAGTACTTCACACCTGCCTGGATGAGTGCAGTTCCAACAATACTCAAGATATTTGACACTGTCTAGGACAAGGCAGCCTACTTGATTGTTACCACATCCACAAACAATTCAGTACCCCCACGATCTATAAGATGCACTGCAGCAATACATCAAGGCTCCTTAAACAGCACCTTCCAAATCTACAAAAGCTAACATCTAGATGAACAAGGGCAACAGATACCTGGGAACACCATCACCTCCAATTTCCCCTTGAAGCCACCCTCCATCTTGACCTGGAAATACATTGTTGTTCCTTCACTGTTACACTCCCACAGTCCAAAGATGTGCAGGTCAGGTGAATTGGTCATGCTAAATTGCCCATTGTTTAGGACTGTTAGTCAGAGGGAAATGGGTCTGGGTGGGTTACTCTTTGGAGGGTCGGTGTGGACTTGTTGGGCCGAAGGGCCTGTTTCCACACTGTAGGGAATGTAATCTAATCTTACTGTATCAGTATCTTGGAATTTCCTCCCTAGTGACATTGTGGTTCATCTTACAACTCATGAAGTGTAGTGGTTCAAGAAGACAGCTCACCACCACCTTCTCAAGGGCAACTAGAGATGGGTATTAAAGGCTGGTCCAGCTACTGATGCCCACATCCCATAGATGAATGAAAAACTCACAAAAAGCTAACATTCAAATTCAGTAGGTAATGGGCCTTTTTTACAAAGGAAATTGATTATAAAGATAATGAAGTTTTGCTAATATTATACAGGGCACACGTTACAGCACACCTGAAATACTGTGAACAGTTTTGGTCTGTTTATCTAAGGAGAAATATACTGGCATTGGAGGTGGTCCAGAGTTGGTTCACTAGATTGATCCCAGGTGTGAATACTGATGAAAAGTACTCATTAAGCACTTCTCCAATGTCCTCAAATTCCACACACAACTTCCCACTACTGTCTTTGATTGGCCCTAATCTTACTCTAGTCATGTTTTTATTCCTAATAAACCTATAAAAGGCCTTAGGGTTTTCTTTGATCATATCCGCCAACAATTTCTCATGTCCCCTCCTGGCTCTTCTGAACCCTCTCTTTAGATCTTTTCTGGCTAACTTATAACTCTCAAGCCTTCCACGCCTCATCATCATCACATAAGCCTTCTTCTTTCTCTTGACAAGAGCTTCAACCTTCTTTAGTAAACCATGGCTCCCTCTCTCGACAACTACCTCCCTGCCTGAAAGGGATTTCTTATCAAGGGCCTGTAGTAGTTGTTCCTTAAATAAGCTACACATTTCTATCCCCTGTCAAATCACATCATAATTGCCTAGTATTCACATTGAAAAAGGGCAGTGTTAGTGAGAACACAGGTTAATAGATTAGATGAGATTGCGGTTGACAAAGAGGAGGTTTTAGCAATTTTGGAAGATCTGAAAATAGATAAGACTCCTGGGCCGGATGGGATTTATCCTCTGATTCTCTGGGAAGCCAGGGAGGAGATTGTAGGGGCTTTGGCTTTGATCTTTATGTCATCATTGTTAACAGGAATAGTGCCAGAAAACTGGAGGATAGCAAATGTTATTCCCTTGTTTAAGAAGGGGAGTTGGGACAACTCTGGTAATCAATCATAAGCCAGTGAACCTTACTTTGGTCGTGGGTAAGGTGTTGGAAAAGGTTATAAGAGAGGATTTATAATAATCTGGAAAGGATTAATTTGATTAGGGATACTCAACACAGTTTGTGAAGGGTAGAGTGCCTAACTAACCTTATTGAGTTCTTCAAGAAGGTGACAAAACAGGTGGATGAAGGTAAACTGGTTGATGTGGTGTATATGGACTTCAGTAAGGTGTTTGATAAGGTTCCAGATGGTAGGCCATTGCACAAAATACGGAGTTTCAGGATTGAAGGTGATTTAGCGGTCTGGATCAGAAATTGGCTAGATGAAAGAAGACACGGCGGTTGATGGGAAATGTTCATCCTGGAGATCAGTTACCAGTGGTGTGCCTCAAGGATCTGTTTGGGTCCACTGCTGTTGTCATTTTTATAAATGATGTGGGCCTGGAAGGATGGGTTAGTAAATTTATGGATGACAGTTAGAGTTGTCGATAGTGCCGAAGGATGTTGCGGGTTACAGAGGGACATAGACGATGCAGGAGCTGGGCTGAGAAGTGGCAAATGGAGTTTATTGCAGAAAAGTGTGAGGTAATTCATTTCAGAAGAAGTAACAGGAATGCAGAATACTGAACTAATGGTAATGGTAAAATTCTTGGCAGTGTAGATGAACAGAGAAATCTCGGTGTCCAGGTGCATAAACCCCTGAAAGTTGCCACCCGGGTTGATAGGGTTGTTAAGAAGGTGTATGGTGTGTTGGCGTTTATTGTTAGGGGGATTGAGTTTCGGAGCCACGAGGTCATGCTTCAGCTGTACTAGACACTGGAAAGGCTGCACCTGGAGTATTGCATATAGTTCTGGTCACCGCATTATAGGAAGGATGTGGAAACTTTGGAAAGGGTTCAAAGGAGATTTGCGAGGATGTTGCCTGGTATGGAAGGAAGGTCTTATGAGGAAAGACTGAGGGAACTGAGGCTGTTTTCGTTGGAAAGGTGACTTAATCGAGACATATAAGATAATCAGAGGGTGACAGAGTGTGGACAGTGAGAGACTTTTTCCTTGGATGGTGAATGTTAACATGAGGAGACGTAACTTTAAATTGGGGGGTGATAAATTTAGGACAGTTATCTGGGGTAGTTTCTTTACTCAGAGTAGCAGGGGTGTGGAACAGCCTGCCTGCAACAATAGTAGACTGCCGACGTTAAGGGCACTTAAATGGGCATTGGACATACATATGGATAATAATAGAACGGTGTAGGTTAGATGGGCATCAGATTAATTTAATAGGTTAGTGCAACATTGAGGGCCAAAGGGCCTGTACTGTGCTGTAACGTTCTATGTTCTATGTAGGAAGAGTTTGGAGGGATATGGGCCGGGTGCTGGCAGGTGGGACTAGATTGGGTTGGGATATCTGGTCGGCATGGACAGGTTGAACTGAAGGGTCTGTTTTCATGCTGTACATCTCTATGACTCTGTGGACCGGGATTTTCTAATGAGGGGAGGTTGAGTAGGTTGGGCCTGTACTCTTTGGAGTTTAGAATAGTGAGATGTGACATAATTAAAACATATAAGGTTTTTAGAAGACTGGACAGGGTAGATGCAACAACGTTGTTACCCCTTGTGGGAGAATCTAGTTCCAAAAGGCATAGAGGTCACCCATTTAAAACGGAAATTAAGAGAAATTTTTTCTTTGAGGGTAGTGAATCAGTGGAATTCCTTATTGTAGAAGGATGTCGAAGCTTGCTTATGTATATTCAAGGCTAAGATAGATTTTTAATCACTAGGAGAATTAAACATTATGGAGGAAAGACAGTTAAAGGGAGTTGAGGATTATCAGGTCAGCCATTATTTCATTGAAATACTGCTTCTATATCCTTTGGTCTTTTAGGTTAAATGGCTTCTTGTGGATCAGTGATACTGTGATTGTGAGCACAGCTTTCAGATTGTCAAAGGCACTCTGACAAGCTTACTTAAGGTTGAGGAAGCAAGGATCTGACACAGTTTTAGAGGATTACACGGTAGCTAGGAAAGATCTCAAAAATGGACTGAGGAGAGCTAGGAGGGGGCATGAGAAAGCCTTGGCGGGTAGTTTTAGGGAAAACCCAAAGGCTTTCTACACTTATGTGAGGAATAAGAGAATGATCAAAAAAAGGTAGGGCTGATCAGGGATAGTGCAGGGAACTTGTGTCCAGAGTCTGAAGATGTAGGGGAGGACCTAAGTTAGTGCTTTGCTTCAATATTCACTAGAGAGAGGGATCTTGTTGATAGTGAGAACACCATGGAACAGTTTATTAGGCTTGGACAGATGCTGAAAAATTTGAGAAGCATCAAGATAGATAAGTCCCTAGGGCCAGACCAGGCATATCCGAGGTTACCTTGGGAAGCAAGGAATGAAATTGCTGCACCTCTGGCGATGATCTTTGCATCCTTACTCTCCACGGAAGGCATACCGGATGATTGGAGGAAAGTGAATGTTCTTCCTCTATTCAAGAAAGGGAATAAGGAAATCCCTGGGAATTACAGACCTGTCAGTCTTATGTCTGTGGTAAGGAAGGTACTGGAAAGGATTCTGATGGATAGGATTTTTGACTATTTGGAAAAACATAGTATGAGTAAAGATAGTTAGCACGGCTTTGTGAGAGGCAGGTCATGCCTCACAAGTCTTATTGGGTTCTTTGAGGATGTGACGAGACAAGTTGACAAAGGAGAAACAGTGGATGTGGTGTAAATGGATTTCAGTAAGGCATTTTATAAGGTTCCCATGGTAGGTTCATTCAGAAAGTTGGAGGTCTGGGATATAGGGAAATGTGGCTGACTGGAGAAGAATTGGCTGGCCAAAAGAAGACAGCGAGTGGTAGGGGATGGAAAGTATTCCACCTGGAGGTCAGTGACCAGTGGTGTCCCGCAGGGATCTGTTCTTGGGCTTCTGCTCTTTGTAGTTTTTATAAATGACTTGAATGAAGAAGTGGAAGGGTGGGTTAGTAAGTTTGCCGATGACACAAAGGTTAGTGGTGTTGTAGATAGTGTCAAGGGCTGATGCAGGTTACAACCTGGATAAATGCCAAGTGATTCATTTTGGAAGGTCAAATTTGAATGCTGAATACATGGTTAAAAGACAAGATTCTTGGCAGTGAGGAGGAACAGCGGGATCTTGGGATCCATATACATAGATCCCTCAAAGTTGCCACCCAAGTTGATGGGGTTGTTAAGAAAGCATATGGTGTTTTGGCTTTCATTGGCAGGGGGGTTGAGTTTAACAGCGATGTGGTTATGCTGCAGCTCTGGTTAAACCACACTTAGAATATTGTGTCCAATTCTGGTTGCCTCATTATAGGAAGGATGTACGTGCTTTAGAGAGGGTGCAGAGTAGATTTACCAGAATGCTGCATGGATTGGAGGGCTTGTTTTATGAAGAGAGGTTGAGTGAGCTAGGCTTTTCACACTGGAGAGAAGAAGGAAGAGAGATGACTTGATAGAGGTGTACAAGTTAATGAGAGGCATAGGTAGAATAGATAGCCAGAAATATTTCCCCAGGGCAGAAATGGCTGTCACAAGGGGGTCATAATTTTAAAAGTGATAGAAGGAAGGTATAAGGGGAGATGTCAGGGGGAGGTTCTTTGCTCAGAGTTGTGGTGGGTGCATGGAATGGGCTGCTAGCGGTGGTAGTAGAGTCAGATACATTAGGAACATTGAAGCGACTATTGGATGGCAGTAAGTTGAGGGGTGTGTAGGTTAGGCTGGTCTTAGATTAAGATAAACGCTCGGCACAACATCATGGGCCAAAGGCCTGTACTGTTCCATGTTCTTTTCCTATATCCAAGCAAAGTTTCTGCCTTTCTTTGCAAAATTTAACCAAGGAACAAACCTCCAATAAAATCCACACAATGAGGCTCAATGCTTTGTGCTGACAAACTAATTTTTGCCAGATTTCTACTGTACTAAATTATAGAACATAGAAGAATACAGCGCAGTACAGGCCCTTCGGCCCTCGATGTTGCGCCGATCAAAGCCCACCTAACCTACACTAACCCACTATCCTCCATATACCTATCCAATGCCCGCTTAAATACCCATAAAGAGGGAGAGTCCACTACTGCTACTGGCAGGGAATTCCATGAACTTACGACTCGCTGAGTGAAGAACCTACCCCTAACATCAGTCCTATATCTACCCCCCCTTAATTTAAAGCTATGCCCCCTTGTAATAGCTGACTCCATACGTGGAAAAAGGTTCTCACTGTCAACCCTATCTAACCCCCTAATCATCTTGTACACCTCTATCAAATCACCCCTAAACCTTCTTTTCTCCAAAGAAAACAACCCCAAGTGCCTCAGCCTTTCCTCATAGGATCTTCCTACCATACCAGGCAACATCCTGGTAAACTTCCTCTGCACCCGTTCCAGTGCCTCCACATCCTTCCTATAGTATGGCGACCAAAACTGCACACAATATTCCAGATGCGGCCGCACCAGAGTCTTATACAACTGCAGCATGACCTCAGGACTCCGGAACTCAATTCCTCTACCAATAAAAGCCAGTACGCCATATGCCTTCTTCACTGCACTATTTACCTGGGTGGCAACTTTCAGAGATCTGTGTACATGGACACCAAGATCCCTCTGCTCTTCCACACTATCAAGTAGTCTACCATTAGCCCAGTAATCCATCTTTTTATTACTCTTACCAAAGTGAATCACTTCACACTTAGCTACATTGAACTCCATTTGCCACCTTTCTGCCCAGCTCTGCAGCTTCTCTATATCCCGCTGTAACCTGCCATATCCTTCCTCACTGTCTACAACTCCTCCGACTTTCGTATCATCCGCAAACTTGCTCACCCAACCTTCTAACCCTTCCTCCAGGTCATTTATAAAAATGACAAACAGCAATGGTCCCAAAACAGATCCTTACGGAACACCGCTAGTGACGGCACTCCAAGATGAACCTTTGCCATCAACTACTACCCTCTGTCTTCTTCCAGAGAGCCAATTCCTAATCCAAACCTCCAACTCACCCTCAATGCCATATCTCTGTATTTTCTGCAGTAGCCTACCATGGGGGCCCTTATCAAACGCCTTACTAAAATCCATATATACCACATCTACCGCTTTCCCCTCATCTACCTCCTTAGTCACCTTCTCAACGAATTCAATAAGGTTTGTGAGGCACGACCTGCCCTTCACAAAACCATGCTGACTATCCTTGATCACATCATTCTTATCCAGATGTGCATAAATCCTATCCCTTACAATTCTCTCTAAGACTTTGCCCACAACAGAAGTGAGACTCACTGGCCTATAGTTACTAGGATTATCCCTACTCCCCTTCTTGAACAAGGGAACCACGTTTGCTAGCCTCCAGTCCTCTGGCACTACTCCTGTCGACAAAGAGGACACAAAAATCAAGGCCAATGGCTCTGCAATCTCCTCCCTTGCTTCCCAGAGAATCCTAGGATAAATGCCATCAGGCCCAGGGGACTTATCTATTTTCACCCTTGCCAGAATTTCCAACACCTCTTCTCTACATATCTCAAAGCCATCCATTCTACTTATTCTACTTAAATTGTCTCTTTTCAGATTATTAAACTGTTCAGTCAGGGGATGTAAATGTTCCTCCCAAATGTGGCTGAACACAATTGAGGCATTGATGTAAAGAGCACAGTTACATAGTCCCTTAGTGACTTAATTGTTTAATCATTGGAACATCGTTGTTGCCTTTTTCATTTCACACAGTATCACTTTGCATTGATAAAGCTAATCCAATGTTACAAGAACATTCAATGGAACTTGCCAATATCCCATGAGTAAGTCAATTTTGGAGAGGATCACACATGTTCAGTTCTTTTAATACAGTCCTCCAATCTTGGAATCTGCTTTTTTGTGTGTTAATTTTATGATAATTAATACAAGATCTTAACAACCCATTCAGTTTGGACACCACCACAGTCGGTGAACTCCAGCTGCTGTGGCTTTATTCAGTAATGCCATTGTCTATCATGAACTTAATCCCTTCCCTAATGGGCGGCATGGTGGCTCAGTGGTTAGCATTGCTGCCTCACAGCACCAGGGACCCAGGTTCAAATCGAGCCTCAAATGACTGTGTGGAGTTTGCACATTCTCCTCGTGTCTGGGTGGGTTGCCTGTAGGTGCTTCAGTTTCCTCCCACCATCCGAAGATGTACAGGTTAGGTGAATTGGCCATGCTAAATTGCCCATAATGTACAGGGATGTGTAGGTTAGGGGCACTAAGTCAGGGGACATGCAGGTTAATAGGGTCTGGATGGATTACTCTTCAGAGGGTCAATGTGGACTTGTTGGGCCAAATGGCCTGTTTCCACACTATAGGGATTCTATGATTTAACTAATCTTCTGGATTGAGTTTGTAAGGATGCTGTTTTATCAAAAAAGCCAGAGACGTTTTGGATGAACTGTTCACACAAGTCAATGAATAAGTCTGTAATAGCCATTGTAAGTCATTTCAGTTGTTTTTGGGAAGATTAAATATTATGCTACCTTACCTTATTTATTATCCAATATGTCTGCCGGGATTCATCTTTTGAATTTTCAACTTCTGATCCACTCATCAATTTTTTTGATTTTCATTTCACTCTCTACTTCATCCAATAATGTAAGTACATTTTTTCTCTTGACTATAAATCCCCACTCCCTCAATGAAATATCTGTTTAAGATATTAACATCATACACTACTGTCCTTTGTTCCTTCTCTCTGGAATACTCAGTACATCATTGAGTTTCTTTTTGATTTGATATGGTCCAGGAAAACTTGCTATCCCCCTCCCCACCACCAAGACAGCAGCAAAATGTTGAATTTTTGTCTTATCTGCTCTAGATTTCATAATTTGTTGAGCACTTTTTGCCAACTCGAATCCTTTTGTTAATTTTTCTCTGAAACTCGAAACATAGCTGGAAGCATACTCTAAGCTTTAGTTGATCACTTCTTAATTAGTTTGAGTGGTCCAAAACTTTGTGTTCAAATCAGTTCCAAAGAACAATGAACTCAGTAGGAACATTTCTAATGACAAAACATAACTAAGAAATTCCTTCATTACAATATAAATCATCAGAAATTCCAGACAATAAGCACTAATCACGATGTCCAAAGTATGATGACAGCTTTCCAATACACACAGTGGGCGATAAACAGAAGATGTAAATTATTTAATGCCAAACAAATCATAATTTCTTTGATTAATAGAAACAAAAAAATTGAATCTTGATCTGATTGTATTTCTTTCAGTAATCTATATCTTGTAAAAAATATTGAACTCTTCCACTCTCACGTTAGCAGCATTTTTTCCTAAATATACTGCTTCAGAAAATTTTGTGGTAATATGCAAACTCATTTAAAGATTACTGGTTTTATGTAGGGGTCCTACACATTCTGTTAAAAAAGACAAAGATTTAGTTGATGGTGTGTGTTTCCCCATCACATGAACATGTATGGCATGCCTAGCAAAATCTGACCATATCTTTATGTAATCTGGCCAATAGAAATGTCTTAAATATTCCAGTCTATGTTTTCCTAATACCCAAGTTACACGTTTTTGGAATTTTTTGAGCCAATCACAAAGGTTTGCTGCCACACTTGAACAGAACTAGCACGATCCATACATCATCGGCTAGTATCTTGTATTTGAGGTGATCTCCATTTCCTCATTAGTGTATTGTCTTGTAAAAAATAACATTGAGTGTTGGTTGGAACTCAATTTATGAGCAAGCTGTTGGTGTAACTCTTTTTAATTCAGTATCTGTTGCATTCTGTTGAAGAAAATGGGACAAACATGGCAGTCTCACTCTCTTCACCTTAACATTTCTCTTTACATTTTTGAAAATTGTGTCGATGACTAAATTATCAAATCATCTCCCTTTTTCAAAGGCTTTGCTTCTCTCAGTCTAATTTGATGTGACTTAGATCTAGTTACAATACAATCAGGAAAAAATCCAGGATTTTTCCTCATAATTTGGAGATGCCAGTGTTGGACCGGGGTATACAAAGTTGAAACTCGCACAACACCATATGTAGTCCAACAGCTTTAATTGGAAGCACTAGCTTTTGGAGCACTGCTCCTTTTTCCTGTCAGCGTTTTCTTTTTCTCTACTAGTTATTTCCCGACCTTCAGTACAGCTAGTGTTCTTCAGCCAGCCATGTAATTTCTCAAGATAAAATCAATTTCTTCTTAATTTGTTGTATTACTCCAACTACAACTTCACTGTTTATGAAGTCACTCTTTAACTCTGTAAAATGACAATGTTTTGTAAGCTCATCATAGCTCCACTTAATAGATTTCCATTTACTCCTCTGTTAACATCCCCCCCAACCCTTGAAAACAAATATCATTAACCAGAATCAGTGACTGATGTGGTCTAGTGTTCACCTCCTTTATGAGATAAAATGTTGAGAACGTCCCGTGATCCGATTCTCTTTATCAATATTCAAAAAAGAATATTTCATGATTGTCCGGAGTTATCACTCCCGTTTTTTTGTACATTCTAAGGGAACGTTCTCTTTGTATTACCATTGCAGTTTTAATACCCAGTATCCTGATGTCCCCTTTTCAGAGATTTTTTTAGTATGTCCAGTCTTATTAAAATGAAAGTTTTTTTTAGTACAGGTAGACAGCCCTTTATCCGAAATCCAAAAGGCTCCAAAGTCCAAAAGTTTTTTTGTGAAGATTTTTTCTCATTAACAAGGTTGTTTGGCTTACAAACAGTTAACCCAACTCCACACCCACTTGATGCGTGTCACTCAGATGTGACATAGTGGGGGCTTGACTCAGCCCTGGCAGGCCTCAATTCTGTTTCTGGGCCTGTTTTACTCACAGTAAGTCTGTTCTTCGGAAAGGTATTTTAAAATTTCACCATCAAACGGCCACTTATTCTGAAATTCGAAAAATTCTGAATTCTGAAAATCAGCTGGTCCTGAGCATTTCGGATAAAGGATTGAGCACCTGTATTACTTCTTGGTCTTTCTCCTCATTGCTTTGGCATCCTTCTGTTTGTTTTCCTCAAAACTGTACTATTTCCACCTGCAGACTTTCTATTCCTCCAATTTCCCTGTAGATTTGCATATAAATGTGTCAGATATCATAGGTATCAGCCAGAACTGTTGCTTTTCTGATCATTTATACTTGGTTTTTCATCTGAATAAATTCTTCGGTTTGCAGGAATATTATTTCTGAATTTTTCCATAATCATAATTTTCCTTACTTTCTCTCAAAATTTTCCTCCAACTTCAGTTAATGAAACCACAAACTCTGCATATGTCCATATCTTGTTCTAAATTTTCACTGATAGCCCACAGGGATAAGCTCAGAGCTTTTTTTAAAAATCTGTTTCATAACCTGCAGATTATTCTTCTGACAAATTTGCATACATCAATAAGACCTGTTTAAACACTTCATAAGATTTGGATCCAAACACCTTTTGACACTTTATTTGTCCAACTACCCTTTTCAAATAGGTTGAAATACCTTTTGAGTCTAGATTAGAGTGGTGCTGGAAAAACACAGCAGGTCAGGCAGCATCCAAGGAGCAGGAAAATTAACGTTTCGGGCAAAAGCCCTTCGTCAGGGCTTGGATGTTCCTTGGATGCTGCCTGACCTGCTGTGCTTTTCCAGCACCACTCTAATCTCCAGCATCTGCGGTACTCCCCTTCACCTGAAATAACTTTTGACTCCATCCTCAGTAAATGTAAGTACTAAGCACAGATTTTTTTTGTTAAATAAATCATCCTCCTAGCTGCTACCTTATATTTCTTTAAGTTTTACTCTGGCCAAGTCATGTTTGTTCTAATTTTCATACTTTTATTCTGAGTTAAAACTTTTTAAATTTAATCTCTTTTTCCATTTCAAGCTTTTTAAGTTCCAAATCTTCCTTTGTCTAATACTCCTTCCTTTTAGGACAACAACAAGGAAATTTTTTTTGTTTCTCTGAGGGTTGTGCAACTTTGAAACTCTCTGCATTGAAGGTGGTAGAGGCAGGCTCATTTAATATTCTTAAATTAGAGTTGGTTTAATTTTTGATAGACAAGAGAACCAAGGGTAGATGAGGATGTGGAATTTGAAACCCAATTGGACTAGCCACGATCTTATTGAATAGCAGAACAAGCCTACTTCTGCTTCTATAATGTGTACATGTAGCTGTTTGAATCAGTCTAAAGATGTATGACAGGAGGACAAGGGGGTAATCAAGTTTGAAATGCAGTGCAGCAAATGAAGATGAGGACGAAGATCCATTTTTGGCCGTGTTCTGCAGGCGGAAGCTAACCAAGATGAGCAGTGCAGAAAAAATGTTAATGATCTTTTCAAATCAAACACTGAGACTGAAGCAGCTAAAGCTTGAAGACTGCATGATATTTAGCATGTTAAACCCTTCAGTAGTTTAAGGATTCTTCCCCTCCAATATAGAGAAAGCAGCAATAGTACAAAACCATGTTATAATATTACTGGAATGTGATTTTTTTAAAAAAAATCTATGTATCTGGGCTCCACTGACATTAATTGTAAAGTCTTAGTTCCCCTTTGGAAGTAGAGGTGGGCCTTCTTGAATAGAGGTTAAAAACAATGACTGCAGATGCTGGAAAGCAAATACTGGATTAGTGGTGCTGGAAGAGCACAGCAGTTCAGGCAGCATCCAACGAGCAGCGAAATCAACGTTTCGGGCAAAAGCCCTTCATCAGGAATAAAGGCAGTGAGCCTGAAACGTGGAGAGATGAGCTAGAGGAGGGTGGGGGTGGGGAGAGAGTAGCATAGAGTACAATGGGTGAGTGGGGGAGGGGATGAAGGTGATAGGTCAAGGAGGAGAGGGTGGAGTGGATAGGTGGAAAAGGAGATAGGCAGGTCGGACAAGTCCGGACAAGTCAAGGAGACAGTGCTGAGCTAGAAGTTTGAAACTAGGATGAGGTGGGGGAAGGGGAAATGAGGAAGCTGTTGAAGTCCACATTGATGCCCTGGGGTTGAAGTGTTCCGAGGCGGAAGATGTGGCGTTCTTCCTCCAGGCATCTGGTGGTGAGGGAGCGGCGGTGAAGGAGGCCCAGGACCTCCATGTCCTCGGCAGAGTGGGAGGGGGAGTTGAAATGTTGGGCCACAGAGCAGTTTGGTTGATTGGTGCAGGTGTCTTGGAGATGTTCCCTAAAGCGCTCTGCTAGGAGGCGCCCAGTCTCCTCAATGTAGAGGAGACCACATCGGGAGCAACGGATACAATAAATGATATTAGTGGATGTGCAGGTAAAACTTTGATGGATGTGGAAGGCTCCTTTAGGGCCTTGGATAGAGGTGAGGGAGGAGGTGTGGGCACAGGTTTTACAGTTCCTGCGGTGGCAGGGGAAAGTGCCAGAATGGGAGGGTGGGTCGTAGGGGGGTGTGGACCTGACCAGGTAGTCGCAGAGGGAATGGTCTTTGCGGAAGGCAGAAAGGGGTGGGGAGGGAAATATATCCCTGGTGGTGGGGTCTTTTTGGAGGTGGCGGAAATGTCGGCGGATGATTTGGTTTATGCGGAGGTTTGTAGGGTGGAAGGTGTGTTCTACAGTGATGTTTATGGACTAAGTAACCAGAGGCTTGGATGAATGCTGTGGAGTCTGAGGAATTTAAATTCAAATAATAAAACTGAAAATATCAATCTGAACAGTATAATATTGAAACTGCTGGATGACCTTAGACCCTCATTCTGGCCTATAGCAGAGAAATAACAAAAGAGAAAAACATACCTGACCTCATCATTCCTAATCTGCCTGTCACTGATGTTTCTGTCCTTGACAGCATTGGTAAGAGTGTCCACTGCACAGTCCTTATGGCATCTATTTTCTTCCTTCACACTTGATGTTGGGCATGACTATCAGGCTAAATGGGATATACTCAGATATGTAAAAATTCAAAACTGATTATCCATAAGGTCCTGTGGGCCAAACAAGTGCCTATTTTCTGCCACTCTCTACCATTGCCATCAAATTAGGGGACATGGTTGGTTCAGTGAGGAGTGTGGGAGAACAGATCAAGAATAGCACCAGACATACCAAAATATGAGGTGCCAACCTTGTGAAACTACAACAAAAACCAAATGTCTGGTAATTAGCAGAAGCAGCATGTTGTAGACAGACAGAAGCGATCCTAAAACCAGTGGATCTCACCAAAGCTATGTAGTCCTGCCAAATCAACTTGTGAATGTCATTGGAAAAGTAAACATCTAGCACAAGAGGGAAGCTTCAGAAACATCCCCATTTTGAAAGAGGGCAGTGTCTAACACTGAGTGAAAAAAATACTGTTCTGAGGGTTGTATCATCATCAATGTCAGTCCTCGTCCAATTTGATTCATTCACATTGTTGTGATCTCCATTGCGACCAAACTTCTAAAACGAGACACAAATTTTCTAGTGCCGCGTGCAAAATATTATACAGAATTTCAAATTAAGTCTGTTGCTAAAACAAACTAGATACATTCAACATTAATGAAATAATATAGAATCCCTATAGTGCAGATAGAGGCAATTCTACACATTGAGTTTACACTGACCCCCTGGTACTGTGAGGCCGCAGTGTTAACCACTGAACCACTTGTATTGCTGACAGCCTTGATCAGGCAAGGATGCCCCGAGGCATGGTATATTTGTGAGATGAAGCAGATGCTACAGCAATGGATGAATGGACACTGCACAATAATTACCAGACAGGAGTGTTCCCTCCCACTCGGGGAACACTTCAGCACTTGGACTTTTGGCCTCGGATTTTCAGGTGACCATCATCCAAGACGGACTTCAGAATAGGCAACAACATACAGTGTCTGAGCAGAGGCTGATAACCAAGTTCGGAACCCATGAGGATGGCCTAGACCAGGATCATGGGTTCATGTCACACTACAGGTGACCCCACTAAACTATACACTTGCGCAATCACACACAAGCACATATATATACACACTCTTCTATACTCACACACTCACGCAGACCCCCTCTCCTCCCCACACTCTCACCCTCTCACAGGCTTATACTCCATCACAATCACATGCACACTTTGCCAAGCATGCGCACACGCAAACACACTGTCCCATGCACACACACACTCTCTCTCTCTCTCTCTCTCTCATGGACGCATTTGCAGAATTATATTTGCAGATACATTCTTTTTTGCTCAAAAAGCACACAATCTGCAGGAAGTCAATCCATGTAATATTTTATAAATTCCTACTTTGGAAATAGAATGAGTCTGACTCAAGATTGGGATACAGACAGACTCTAACCTCACCTTTAGTGCATTGTCTGAGTTGAGATGTCACTTTATTTTTATAAAACCTTAAACTATCTTGAGAATGTGACTTAAAAGAAATTCTGGGATTTACATATTAATGAACCAAAACCTGCAACCCACTCTAAAAGATGAAAGACTTAACAGCAATCTAGGTTTCTTCAAAGTTAAAAATTACACAACACCAGGTTGTAGTCCAACAGGTTTATTTAGAAGCACTAGCTTTCAGAGTGCTGCCCCTTCATCAGGTGGTTGTGGAGTATAAGATTGTGAGACACAGGATTTATAGCAAATGTTTACAGTGTGATGTAACTCTGTGTGTGTGTGTGTGTGTATGTGTGTGTGGGGGGGGGGGAGGTGGGGTGTCATACTTTAGGTGAGACCCCATTGCACTATACACACACAAACATGCACACTCCTGCAGACACACAAGCTCTCTTACAGACCCATACTCTCACGCAGACCCTTTCTCATCCGCTCACACATACACACTCACAAATGCACCTTCTCACAGACTTCTATTCCTTTATACACAGACACACACTCTCTCGCAGACACTCATAACCCCCCTTCCCACCAACACACACACCCACATATAAGTTTGTGGGGTGAATTTGTACTTGCAGAATTACATTTTACTTTGCTCAAAAACTGCATGAATCCTTGTAAGATTCTGTAAATTCCTTTTTTACATTAGAATCAGTCTGCCCATTGTGGCACAGACAATCTCACACAGGGCAGGTCACACCTTCAATGCATTATCTGGCCCGACATGACACCAATTGTTAAAGTTCACTTGAGAATATAACTTTTGAAAAAGTTTTGCGATTTACATATGAGAGAATTGAAACCAACATGGTCATTCTAACAGATGGGAGACTTAACAAACAATACAGGTCTTTTCAATATATAATTTCAGTTACATCACACTGTAAACTTCTGCTATAAATTCTGTACCTTACAATCTTATACTCCACAACCACCTGATGAAGGAGCAGTGCCCCGAAAATTAGTGCTTCCAAATAAACCTGTAGGACTATAACCTGGTGATTTTTAACTTTGTACACCCCAGTCCAACACCAGCATTTCCAAATCATAGGTTTCTTCAATATTTCAGTTGCATGACATTGTGATCTTTTGCTATAAATTCTGTGTCTTATGATCCCGTTCCATAGCTACCTGATGAAGGTGCAGTCCTTCAAAAGCTAGTGCTTCCAAATAAACCTGTTGGACTGTAACCTGGTGTTGTGTGATTTTTAACATAATTGATCCAGCATGATATGCAGACCAACTTCTGTACAATGGCCAGTCTAATGTTGTATGATACTCAGGCTGACACAGTATGATACTCTAATTGATGGTGAATGATATGCAGACTACCCACTGTATGATATCCAAACTGACACAGTATAATGTTCAAAATGACATTGTATAAGGCTCAGATTAACTGCTTTACTATACTCAGAATGACACCATATGATGCTCTAATTGATGGTGTATGATATACAGACTAGCCGCTGTGCAATGGTCAGTCTGATACCATATGATATTCAGGCTGACATTGTATGATGCTCTGACTGATACAGTACAATGCTCACAATGCTCTAAATGATCCTCAGACTAATGCTGTATGACCATAAGAGGTCATTCAGCCATGTCTACATCGCTATTCAATGAGATCATGGCTGATCTGAGAATCCTCAACTCCACTTTCCTGCTTTTTTCCCATACCCTTTGATTCTCATGCTGATTCAAATTTTATCTATCTCAACCTTGAACATAATTAACAACGCATGCTCAATAGCCCTGTGCATTAAAGAACTCACACACTACCCCTAAAATAAAAAAAAAGTCCTCCTCATCTTAATTGGACAACCTCTCCTGAGATTATGTCCTCTGGTCCTAGATAGTCATTAGGGCATAAGATAGAAGAGCACAATTAGACCATTCAGCCCATTGAGTCTGCTGCACCATTCTATCTTGGCTGATATGTTTCTCAACCTATTCTCCTGCCTTCTCCCTGTAATGTTTGATCCCCTTTTACTAATCAAGAATCTATCTATCTCTGCTTTAAAGACACTCAATGAATTGGCCTCCATTCTGCAGAAATGAGTCCCACAGGTTCACCACTCTCTGGATGAAGAAATTGCTCTTCTCAATTCTAAGGGGTTGTCCCTACACTCTGAGGCTGTGGCCCTGGATCCTAGTCTGTTGTAATAGTGGAAACATCTTTTCCACATCCACCCTATCCAGGCGCCTCATTATTCTCTAAGTTTCAACCAGATCACCCTCCTCATATAAACTCCATGAAGGATAGACCCAGAATCTTCAATCACATGAAAAGCTCTTCAATCTTGGGATTATTCTTGTAAACTTCCCGGACACCTTCCAATGTCAGCATATCCTTCCTTAGATACGGGGGGCCAAGTTGTTCACAATATCCCAAATGCCTTATAAAGCCACAGCAGCACATCCCTGCTCTCAGTCCAAGGATCTGCAGGTCAGTGAATTGGTCATGCTAAATTGCCCATAGTGTTAGGTGCATTAGTCAGAGGGAAACGGGTCGGGGGGGTTACTCTTCAGAGGGTCGGTGCGGACATGTTGGACTAAAGGGCCTGTTTCCACACTGTAGGGAATCTAATCTTATCTAATCTAATAAAAATGAATGGCAACTGAACCGGTGTATTAAAGTTATGGAAGATGTACTAGCAAAACATAGAAATGCATATGATCAAGCAGAGTCAGCACACCTTCAAAAAGGGAAAAACCAAGCTGTGCTGACTCTGCTTGATCATATTATGCATTTCTAAATGTTTTGCTACTACATCTTCCATAATGGACTCTTAACAGTTTCCCTCCCATTTCATATAAGGGTATTACACAAGTAGTTTTCCAATTCTCTGGCACTTTTCCAGAATTTAAGTATTTTTAGAAGATTACAACCACTACATATATTATCTTGTCTCTACTTCATTTAATATCCAAGGAAGCAACCCATCCTGGGGACTTCCAGAGACATAAACGTATCAGCCTTTGGCCCCATTTTGCCGGCATTAAGAGTTAGGTTGTTCTTAGTGCACCATTTTTCCAGGTCTTCCACCTCCCGTCTGGAGTTTGTTTCGTCGCCACCTGAGATTCGACCAACTATGGTGGTGTCATCAGCGAACTTGTAAATGACATTAGTCTGGTCTTTGGCGATGCAGTCATGGGTATACAGTGAGTATAGTAGGGACTAAATACACACCCCTGGGAGGCTCCAGTGTTGAGTTAGTGAGGATGAAATATTGTCCCCAATCTTCACTGATTGTGGCCTGTGGGTCAGGAAACTGAAGATCCAGTTGCAGAGAGGGGGACTTAATCAGAGATCACTAAGTTTAATAATCAGTCTCAAGGGGATAATAGTGTTGAAGGCTGAACTGTCAATGAGTAGGATTCTTATGTAGCTGTTCTTGGTGTCAAGATGTTCTAGGGAAGAGTGAAGGGCAAGTGATATGGCATTTAATGTGGATCTGTTGGTCCGATAGGCAAATTGGAGTGGGTCAAGAGTAGTGGAGAGGCTGGAGTTGATTAATACCATGACCAGCCTTTCAAAAGCACTTCATGACCACCGAAGTTAGAGCCACTGGGCAGCAGTCATTGAGACATGCTACATGTGCCTTCTTATGCACAGGGATGATAATGTATTTATTTACAACTTGCTTTTGCCCCTTATTATTTAGTAATTTTGGAATCCTATTAGTTTCCTCAATTATGAGGATTGATGCAAAGTATTTAGTCAATTCTTTTGCCATATTCTGGTTCCCCATTATTACTTCCCCAGTGTCATTTTCTATGTTCGCTTCAGCCTCTCCCTTCCTTTTCTATATGTAAAGAAAGTTTATAAGGAAAAACTGAGGAACTGTAGACCTGTGAGTCTGATGTCAGTTGTGGGTAAATTGTTGTAGGTGATTTATGGACATTTAGAGGCGCAAAAATTAATTTAGGGACGGATAGTCAGCATGGTTTTGTGCAAGGAAAATTGTTTGTCTCAAACTTAACTGAGTTTGAGGGCAGAGCAGGAAATTTACCTGGACTTTAGTAAATCTTCGACAAGGTTCTGCATGGTAGACTAACTAGTAAAGCTAATGTTGGAGAAATTAGCACAATAAAGCTGAGATCACACAAGCCAGATCGGGTGAAATTGACAAGCTGTTTATTACAAACGATATCACCGGAAGAGAAATTGTCTAGACTGACACAGAACTGACAATCAGTACAGGTAGATCAAGGATTCTCTTCCCTGAGCAGAGAATCAAGCCAGTTTTTATAAGAATATTGTACAATGATGCTAATTGAAAATAGGGGAAATACAATGGTAATCCAGTTACGATGGTGATAATCGCAAAGCCCCTGTCAGAAGAATGTCCTGAATGTGGATACAATGAAGCAACCTGGCAGCATCAAAGAGTCTTTAATGGGATCAGGAGATTCCAGTTCTCTTCAAGGGTAGGTGAGAATGTCCCTGTCCTTGGCAGTAAGATGTTTCCATTGTTTCTCTCCTGTGAGCGAGGTATTCTGGTGCCTCTCCATCTGACCTGTCCTTTGTGTGGATTTGACATCAATGGGGTACGAGACTGCCCTTAAGGCCTTGGGAGAGCTGTGTTGATCGGGTCCAATAAGCTTATTGTTAGTTTGTCTTGGGAAGTGTATTCCCTGGTCTGTGAGTTACTGCGGTCATGTCTGGTTTCTCTTGTCAGCTTGTTTGGTCAATGCTGAGGCATTCTGGGTGTTTCTTGTATGGTTTGGACAGGCTTGATTTTCTGTGTTCTCGGTGATCATGCTGTGGGTAGGCAGGGTGGCAGATCTTTTCCCAGTTAGGTGACATGGGATTCAAGGTAAGCTTGCCAATTGGATATATAATTGGCTTAACGGCAAGCAATAGAGGGTGGTGGTGGAGGGTTGCTTTTTGGACTGGAGGCATGTCACCAGGGATCGGTTCTGTGTCCTCTTTTGATTGTCATTTATATTAATGATTTAGATGAGAATATACAAAGCATGGTTACTAAGTTTGTGGATGATACCAATACTGGTGACACTGTAGACAGTGAAGAAGGTTTTCTGAGATTACAAAGAGATCTTAATCAAATGGGTCAATAGGCTGAAAATTGGCAGATGGAGTTCGATCTAGATAAATGCAAAGTATTGTATTTTGGTACAACAAACAAGGGTAAGGTTTATACAATTAATGGTAGGGACTTAGGCAGTGTTGTAGAACAGAGGGACCTAGAGGTGCAACAATAATTCTTTGAAATTTGTGTCAAGTGTAGTTAAAAAGGCATTTGGCACGCTTGCCTTCATTGCTCAGTCCTTGAAGTATAGGAGTTGAGAAGTCATGTTGAGGTTATGCAGGACATTGGTTATACAGGACTGAAATATTGTGTCCAGTTCTGGTTGCCCTGTTATAGGAAGGATATTATTGGAGGGGCTTCAGAAGAGGTTTATCAGGATGTTACCAGGTATGGAAGGTTTGAGTTTTAAAGAAAAGCTGGGATTTTTGTTTTGCTGGAGCATAGAAAGTCGAGAGGTGACCTTAAAGAAGTTTATAAAATTGTGAAGGATATAGATAGAGTTGATGGTAGTTGTCTTTTCCCTAGGATGGAGGATTTCAAGACAAGGGGGCACATTTAAAGGAGAGAGGAGGGAGATTTAAAAAATTCATGAGGGGCAAATGTTTTACACAGAGGGTGGTTCGTGTGTGGAATGAACCTCCAGAGGAAGTAGTGGATGTGGGTACAATTACAACATTTAGAAGACATTTGGATAAGCACGTGAATAGGGAAGGTTTGGAGGGATATCGGGCAGGAGTAGGCAGATGGAACTAGTGAACAAGGGGTTTGTTTCCATGCTGTACGACTGGATGATTCTGTGATTCTATCAGGTCTTACTGTCCTTTTTTATGTTATTGCTAGTTTAGCTTGAATGTTTATTTTTTTCCCTGTATTATTTTTTGATCATCTTTTGTTGGCTTTTGAAACTCTCCTCTAGCTTGCTGCTAAGAAATCTCTGACACATTACATGTTTTCTTTAATTTTGATGCTCTTCTTTACTTTCTTGGATTGCTATGCAGATCACTAGAATCCTTTCCCATTCACTTCAGCCAAGTGTGACTCCATTCATTTTTTAAAAAATTACCGATATTTAACACAATTGTTCCTGACCCAGGTTTATCATGTGCAAATTGAATGTTAAATTTTATGTTTTGGTTGCACGATATATCGTTCTATGAAACTAATTACTTTTCATGACAACTTCTGCCAATTTACCACGATATGAAGTTAGACTGACACTTTACAATACTCAAATTGTGGTGTACAATGTTCAGACTAACATTGTACGATGTTCGGATTGATGTGATACGACACTCAAGTCAATGCCATACATTGTTCAGTTTTCTGCTATATGATTCTCAGACTGACACTGTACAATGCTCGATTTCTCACTGTATGATACTCAGAATGACAGTGTGTGATGCTCAGACGGATTCTATTCAGTGCACAAACTGATATTGTATGATACTAAGAATAATGCTATATGATGTTCAGAATAATGATATATGATGCTCAGTCTGATGCTTTTTGATACTCAGAATAATGCTATATGATGCTCGAAATGTTATTATATAATGTTCAGATTAATGCTGTGCTATGTTCAGACAGATCCTGTACAGTACTTAGAATGATGCTGTATGATTCTCATTTTGATACTGCAGTGTTCAAATTTATGTGGTATGACACTCAAATAAGACACTAATGATGCTGAGATAATGCTGTACGACATTCAGACAACACTGTACTTAGTTCAAACTGACTATTTATGATGCTGAAATTGATATTGATATTGATATGGAAATTGATAATGATGTGGCAGTACTGAGGGATATGGTATGATTCAGGTTTTGACAGGCTACTTAAATTTAGCTTTTTGATCCAGGTGGCAAGTATGTGCCTCGTGCTGTGCTCATGGATTTGGAGCCTGGTACTATGGACTCTGTTCGCTCTGGTCCCTTTGGACAAATATTCAGACCAGATAACTTTGTGTTTGGTAAGTAAAGTTTATCAGGTAAGCAAGAACTCACATTTATAAGTGCCTGTCAGGCTCTGAAGTACTTTTGAAGTATTGTTGTTCAGGCAAACGCAACTGCCAATTACAGCCAAAGGTTCGGTGTTAGTGTCATGTAATTGATTGGTCCAGTAATCCAGAAACTCAGGTTAAGACTCTGGAGACATTGGTTCAAATCCCAACATGGCAGTATTTAAGATAAATTAATAAATATGTCATTAAAAACTAGTCTTAATGCTGGTAACCATGATTGTTGTAAAAGTACATCTGGTCCACAAAAACATATATTGAAGGAAACCTGTTATCCTTCCCAATCTGACATACATATGCCTCCAATGATTGACTGACTCTTAACTGCCCTTCAAAATGGCCTCACAAATCAGACTGAACACACAAACACACAATTAGCGATGGACAACAAATGCTGGCTTTGCTATAATGCCCATATTTTGTGAGTGTTGTCCTTCAACCAACATCAGTACATGCCAGCCAGGATAGCAGGAAATATTGTATCACACTTCTTCAAATTGTGTCAGGAAATCTTACATCCATCCGAATAGAGCTTTGGTTTAGAATCTTATTTAAGAGATAATGCTTCCAACAATGCTGCACACTCTCAGTTCCTTCTGGATTATATAGAACATTACAGCACAGTACAGGCCATTCAGTCCTCGATGTTACGCTGACCTGTGAAATCAATCTGAAGCCCATCTTAACTTACATTATTGCATTCTCATCCATATGTTTATCCAATGACCATTTGAATGCCCTTAAAGTTAGCGAGTCTACTACTGTTGCAGGCATTGTGTTCCATGTCCCTACTGATCTCTGAGTAAAGAAACTACCTCTGAAATCTGTCCTATATCTATCATCCCTCAAGTTAAAGCTACGTCCCCTCATGCTAGCCATCGCCATCCGACGAAAAAGAGTAACCCTCTGATTATCTTGAAATCTTTCTGGATTAGGGCTTGAACTCCGCAAATTTGAAATGTGTATTTCGTGTATGAGTCAAATTAATTTTCATATGAAAGTAATGGTAAGAAATGTTCCAAGGAAACATCCATTCATCACAACTGTCTGTCTCCTATCAATTATCCAAATATGTAACCAAGTCATCTTCATCGCTTTAATTTAATTCTTCCATTCTTACTTCTTCAATAAATCTGCATGTGGTGTTCAGACAGAATTCTCCTCCACATATAAAGTTGTTTGGGCTCATTCATTTTGGGCAGGCTTATATTTAAGTTTATATTTTGCCGTAAATAGTGTTTTCATAAAATTGCTTTAATTGATTCTTTCTGTTACCTTCTGCAAGGGAGAAGCCTCCCTCAGAATGAGACCCTTCCTGTGAAGGGTGCGGTTAAAAGTTTTGATTAGGAATCCCGATAGTATGGGTCATTAACTGCAGGATGTCTTCTAATTTATTTCTTACATGGGTGCTGAGACCTGCACAAGACTGCAGCTGAGGAACAGAGAGCAGGGAGAGAGGGAAGGAACTAGGAATTACAGCTGGGAATTGTCGGGATCATTAACAAGGTGGGAAATCAGCTGACTATAAGCTATAAGAAGGTGTACATATGCTGGGTAATCACGACTCAGTAGTGAGATTGAAGTCTGTCACAACATCGATCACAGTTTTGAGTAAGGCTGCCTCTTCCCTTTGTCAGAAACACCATTAGTTTGGCCCAGTCTGCCTGTTTGCCCCAAAGGGATTTTATGATGTCTGCTGTTGACATGTTATACTCTTACTTTGACATCATTATCAGGCTTTTTAGCTTATCCTAATTATATGCTTTCTTTGTTCATCTAGAGTAGCATCACTATGACATAGGAATTTGATGCAATAGTGGTAACATTAGTAATCCAGAAACCCAGCTAATACTCCAGGGACTTAGAAGTTGGTGGAAATAAAATACAGTTAATAAATGTGGAATACGAAACTCATCTCAGTAATGATTACCATGCTATCACTGGTATTTGCAAAAACCCAACTGGTTCTCTAACATCCTTTAAGGAAAGAAGTCTGCTGCCCTTAACCTAATTCCCTCCAAGTTCCTAACAAGCCACTTGGTTCAAGGGCAGTTAGGGATGGCAACATGGACCAGCCTTGCTGATAACATCCACAACCCACAATAAAACAAAAGCTTTTGGCATCATGGTGGCAATGTGCCAGGGACCTGTAAACGTTTGTCTTGTTTTAAGAAACAGGATGACAAAAAGCCAGCAGTAGGAACAAAGGAGAACTTGATGAATGCATAAACAAATTGAACAAAGAGCTGCATGTTATGAAACACATGAAGCCACAGTCATTATAGCTGCGGACTCCAATCTCGCTGCTGAGTTGTGATTGCCCAGTGTTTGTACAACTTCTTATATACTCTGGTCAGCTGATTTCTCACCTTGTCCAACTTGCTAGTCTTTTCTCATAGTTAATCAGCTCAAAAGTGGTATTACTTATTGTTAATCATTTAGTTGTATGTTTATTGTGGGGTTTGGGTGGTTGTGCAGCGGATTGGTTTTTATTTTTCACATTTAGAATTTGGGGTTAAATTTAATTTAGTCTACTTTCTGCTGGGAGAAACTCTCTTCATGACTTCAAGAATTGTCCTACCACGCAGGTACCCCGTGGAAATCCCAATTAAAGAGAAACAGAATGATGAAGTTGAGAAATGATCTAAAATCACTTGTCATTATTCACAGGAAAAAAAACATGTAGCTGTATAAACACACAGCTATGTAAGGTGCACTTCAAATCATTGCTCAGGTTGCAACAACGCCACTCATAATTGAGAACTTTATTCCTCTACACTTGTGTAATTCAAAAGTCTGGCTGTTATAATTGCTGTTCATGCAGTTCATCCAGATAAGACTAAGCTTTGAAAATAATGTATAAGTAATGTTGCTCTGCATTATCGTTCCAAAGAACAAAATCCTGGCTAATTGATGCATTGCCTAAGAGTTTAAGAATTTAAATCATTCCTGTTTGTTGTAGGTCAAAGTGGTGCTGGCAACAACTGGGCCAAAGGACATTACACTGAAGGAGCTGAACTGGTTGACTCTGTTCTAGATGTGGTGAGGAAGGAGGCAGAAAGTTGTGATTGTCTCCAGGGCTTTCAACTCACCCACTCGCTGGGTGGTGGAACTGGTGCTGGCATGGGCACACTCCTCATCAGCAAGATCCGTGAAGAATACCCTGACAGAATAATGAACACATTCAGTATCGTGCCTTCACCAAAAGTGTCAGACACAGTCGTGGAACCTTATAATGCCACCCTGTCTGTCCACCAGCTTGTGGAGAACACCGATGAGACTTATTGTATTGATAATGAGGCTCTGTATGACATTTGTTTCCGAACCCTCAAACTCACAACTCCTACTTATGGTGACCTGAACCACCTTGTATCAGCCACCATGAGCGGTGTAACAACCTGTCTGCGTTTCCCTGGTCAGCTCAATGCTGACCTGCGTAAACTAGCAGTGAACATGGTCCCCTTCCCCCGTCTGCACTTTTTTGTGCCAGGTTTCACTCCTTTGACCAGCCGTGGCAGCCAGCAGTACCGTGCCCTCACAGTACCTGAGCTTACCCAACAGATGTTTGATGCCAAAAACATGATGGCAGCCTGTGACCCTCGACACGGCCGCTACCTGACTGTTGCTGCCGTTTTCCGAGGACGCATGTCCATGAAAGAGGTGGATGAACAGATGTTGAATGTCCAAAACAAAAACAGCACATACTTTGTTGAATGGATTCCCAATAATGTTAAGACGGCTGTTTGTGACATCCCACCTAGAGGCCTCAAGATGTCTGCCACCTTTATTGGCAATACAACAGCTATCCAGGAGTTGTTTAAACGCATCTCTGAGCAGTTTACTGCCATGTTCCGGCGGAAAGCTTTCTTGCATTGGTACACTGGTGAGGGCATGGAAGAGACGGAGTTTACTGAGGCTGAGAGTAACATGAATGACCTGGTTTCTGAGTACCAGCAATATCAGGATGCCACATCTGGAGAGGAGGCTGAAGAGGAAGAATTAGGAGGAGAAGAAAATTAAGCTATATATTGTGTATTAGTCTACAAAGCTTCAGATGGGCAGTCCTCTTTTGCCATTCTGCACTTTCTTGTTTTAATATCAAATGCTACTTTCTAAGGGAATAAATTTAAATAATTGCAATGCAGTTTTGTTTGGAGTGTTGTTTTCCAAGTTTGAATCCATTGTGTTTGTATTATTTAATGAAAACCCAGACAGTTAAGAGATCCATTGCTAAATTGATCTATATATGTACAGTGGCTAAGTGAAGATATTTTCATTATATGACAATTGGTATAAGATAAAGAAAAAGACTTTTAATGAGATACGTGCAGATATAAAAGAATTTTAAAAATTACTATTCTGTATCTTAATAAAAATCTTAAGTTGATCTTCTGGTCTACAAAACCGTGCTTCCTGCTGTCACACATTTTCATTATAAATTCCCAATACCACTTTTGTACTGGAAATTACCTGTTTAAACTCATCATCTTGTAACTGCATCATCTGGTCAGTGGGTTACCTTTCCCACAGGCTCTTCTCAATGTTTTTAAACATTGCCATGAATATTTTTGATCCACATTCTTTCCCTCAGTAGCAGAAATATCTTTGTCCAAAGTAACAATTATACAAACTATATATTTTTAATGACATAATTTGTGATTAAAATATATCCATTGAATTGTCTTCTGTGTCTTTTAATGCCTTCTTAAAACTTTTTGCTTGAAACTGGTTGACTTCTCCCAACAGTTTGAGTTTGGGCATTATGGGGAAGAAATTCACTGGAATTGTGATGCTTTCTCATGGCACTACAGATTACACCAATTGCCTGGCACCAAACAGTGCCATGGGATGCATAATTTTTTCATCTTTTTGAAGGAACTGGATGAGCAGAGAGTCATGGGCCACTAACTGTGTCCCGTGGTACAGCTCTGATCTCCAGTTGCCTATGGGGGAGTATGGATGCAAATATGTTGGAAGCGGTCAAAAGAAGACTAGACTAATACCTGGGATGGGTAGACATCTTAATGAGGAAAAGACTAAGCTTGGATATGCCGAGTTTAGAAGAGGTGTAAGAGGTGACTTGATCCTGAGATGTCTTAATAGGTTATAGAGTCATGGAGATATACAGCATGGAAACAGACATTTTGGTCCAACTCATCCATGTTGAACAGATATTCAAAAATAACCGAATCCCATTTGCCAGCATTTGGCCCATATACTTCTAGATCCTATTCATATACCCATTCAGATGCCTTTGAAATGTTGTAATGTACCAGCCTCCACCACTTTGTCTGGCAACTCATTTTGTACGTGCACCAACCTCTGTGTGAAAATGTTGCCCCTCAGGTCCCTTTTCAATCTTTCCCCTCTCACCTTAAGCCTACGCTGTCTGATTTTGGACTCCCCTGTCCTGAGGAAAAGACCTCTCTTCACCCTATCCATGCCCCTCATGATTTTATAAACTCCTATAAGGTCATCCCTCAGCTTCCAATGTTCCTTTTGCATGTAGAAAGGATATTTCCTCTTGTGGGAGAATTCAAAACCAGAGGCCGCTTTAAAAATAACATTTAAGACCAATGACACTGTTTTCTAACAAGGGTTGCAAATTTTGGAACTCTTCCTCAAAAAGCGATGTTGGTCATGTCCTTGAGTATTTCTAAGGCAGATAGATACTTGATAAGCAAAGTGGGGGCAGGTGAAGGATTATCAGGGGTGAATGGGAATGTGGAGTAATCAGATCATCTATGACCTCATTGAATGTATGAGCAGGCCTGAAGGACCAAATGGCCTACTCCTTAATTCAGGGTGATTAAGGGTCAACCAAATGAATGAGGAAACTACAGCAGGTTGAACAGGCAAATCAAAAGGGAAGAGGTGGGAGTCGTGATGGCAGTAAATAAACGTGATAAGATGGGAAGATAATAGGATATTGGATGCTGAGAAAGAGATGGTTGAAATGGAATCACAGTGCTCCAATCCTACTCCAGTTCATTTGTTACTGGCCTTCTCCCCAATGCACCATTTAACCTTCCACCTAAAAACAAACAAGAAACAAAAGAAAGGAAGAAAGTTTTAGAGAGCTTTGAACTGAAGAGGAAAGAACAGGTGAGTGAATACTTCACTGACAGGCAGATATTACAAATTCTGTGTAATATGTACAATACCACATTGGGAGGCACGGTAACTCCGTGGTTGGCACAGCTGCCTCACAGTACCAGAGATCTTGGTGCGAGTGACAGCCTTGGGTGACTGTGTGGCATTTGTACATTCTCTCAGTATCTGTGTGGGTTTCCACCAGATGGTCTAGTTTCCTCCTTAGCTTAAAGGTGTGCAGGTTGGGTAGATTGGCCATACCAGTGACCAGGGGCATACAAGCTAGGTGGGTTGGCCACAGGAAATGTACGGATAGGGTCTGGGTGGGATTCTCTTTGAAGGGTCAGTGTGGACTGGATGAGCCAAATGGTCTGCTTCCACACTAGGGATTCTATGACATGAAAATATGTGAACTTTGTAATATAGTGTTCAGGGACGTGTAGGCTAGGTGCATTAGTCGGAGGAAATGTAGAGCAGGGGAATTGGTGTGGTGGGATACTCTTCAGAGGGTTGTTGTGGACTTGTTGAGCCTAATGGCCTTTTTCCACACTGTAGGAATTCTATGATATTGGAAATCTTCTGTTTGTAATTCTGTTATCTTTACCATTATAAACGCTCATATGTATTTAGACTGAAGAGAGCGAATGCAAATCTCTCATATTAAATACTTACACATTTCTAAAGTATCAACACTTCAGAAGTACTTAATTGGCAGTAAAACACTTCAGGATAACTTGGGATTGTACAAAGGCATGAAGTATTTGCAAATTTTAATCACATCTTTTCAGAGGTACATGACAATGTTGCACTTGCAGTTTAACAGTTAAGTCTAGACACAGGAAGCTGCATGACACTCATACATATTTAAAAATTAGAATTTATGACCATTTACAGTCATTTACCAATTATCCAGTTATACCCATTGCTCCCACTCCATTAACTTGCACCTCAAGTCTACGAGTTCAACTGACAGTTTATTACTGCACAATTTGAGTATAGGGAGGTTAGGAATAAGGCATCGATCTCGAAGGAGGGTGCCGGTAAACAGGAAGGTGGCTTGAAGTGTGTATACTTCAATGCCAGAAGTATAAGAAATAAGGTAGGTGACCTTGCAGCGTGGGTTGGTACCTGGGACTTCGATGTTGTGGCCATTACAGAGACGTGGGTAGAACAGGGACAGGAATGGCTATTGCAGGTTCCAGGGTTTAAATGTTTTAGTAGGGTCAGAGGTGGGGGTAAAAGAGGGGGAGGTGTGGCATTGCTTGTCAAGGATAGTATTACAGCGGTGGAAAGGACGATGGAGGAAGACTTGCCATCTGAGGTAGTTTGGGCTGAGGTTAGAAATAGGAAAGGTGAGGTCACCCTGTTAGGAGTTTTCTACAGGCCTCCTAATAGTCTGAGAGACGTAGAGGAAAGTATTGCAAGGATGATTCAGGAGAAGAGTGAAAGTAGTAGGGTGGTTGTTATGGGGGACTTTAACTTCCCAGACTATAGTTCGAGTTTGTTAGATGGGTCGGTGTTTGCCCAATGTGTGCAGGAGGGTTTCCTGACACAATATGTAGACAGGCCAACAAGAGGTGAGGCCATACTGGATTTGGTTCTAGGTAATGAACCAGGCCAGGTGTTAGACTTGGAGGTAGGTGAGCACTTCGGGGACAGTGACCACAACTCGGTGACTTTTACTCTAGTGATGGAGAGGGATAAGTGTGCACTGCAGGGCAGGAGTTATAGCTGGGGGCAGGGAAATTATGATGCGGTGAGGCATGACTCAGGATGTGTGGATTGGAAAAATAGGCTTCAAGGGAAGGACACAAATGATATGTGGAGCTTGTTCAAGGAGCGGCTACTGGGTGTCCTTGATAAGTATGTACCAGTCAGGCAGGGAGGAAAGGGTCTTGTGAGGGAGCCGTGGTTTAATAAGGAATTGGAATCCCTTGTAAAAGGGAAGAGGGCGGCCTATGTAAAGATGAGGAGTGAAGGTTCAGTTGGGGCGATTGAGAGTTATAAGGTAGCCAGGAAGGATCTGAAGAGAGAGCTAAGAGCAGCGAGAAGGGGACATGAAAAGTCCTTGGTTGGTAGGATTAGGGAAAACCCTAAAGCTTTCTATAGGTATGTCAGGAATAAAAGGATGACTAGGGTGGGTATCGGTCCAGTCAAGGATAGTAGTGGGAAGTTGTGCGTGGAGGCAGAGGAGATTGGAGAGACACTAAATCAATACTTTTCATCAGTATTCACTCAGGAACAGGACGTTGCTGATGTGAATATTGAGTCACAAGTGATTAGAATGGATGGCTTTGAGGTATGTAGGGAAGAGGTCCGGGGAATACTGGAAAGAGTGAAAATAGATAAGTCCCCTGGGCCTGATGGCATTTATCCTAGGATCCTCTGGGAAGCTAGGGAGGAGATAGCGGAGCCATTGGCCTTGATTTTTATGTCGTCGTTGTCTACAGGAATAGTGCCAGAAGACTGGAGGATAGCGAATGTGGTCCCCTTGTTCAAGAAGGGGAGTAGGGACAGCCCTAGTAACTATAGGCCAGTGAGTCTCACTTCTGTTGTGGGCAAAATCTTAGAGAGATTTGTAAGGGATAGGATTTATGAACATCTGGATAGGAATAATGTGATCAAGGATAGTCAGCATGGTTTTGTGAAGGGCAGGTCGTGCCTCACAAACCTTATTGAATTCTTTGAGAAGGTGACCAAGGAAGTGGACGAGGGTAAAGCAGTAGATGTGGTGTATATGGATTTTAGCAAGGCGTTCGATAAGGTACCCCATGGTAGGCTACTGCAAAAATTACGGAGGTATGGCATTGAGGGTGCATTAGAGGTTTGGATTAGGAATTGGCTGGCTGGAAGGAGACAGAGGGTAGTAGTTGATGGTAAAGGTTCATCTTGGAGTGCAGTTACTAGCGGTGTTCCACAAGGATCTGTTTTGGGACCATTGCTGTTTGTCATTTTTATAAATGACCTGGAGGAGGGACTTGAAGGCTGGGTGAGCAAGTTTGCGGATGATATGAAAGTCAGTGGAGTGGTGGACAGCGAAGAAGGATGTGGCAGGTTACAGCGGGATATAGATAAGTTGCAGAGCTGGGCAGAAAGGTGGCAAATGGAGTTCAATGTAGCTAAGTGTGAAGTCATTCACTTTGGTAGGAGTAACAAGAAGATGGATTACTGGGTTAATGGTCGGCTACTTGGTAGTAGCAGAGGGATCTTGGTGTCCATGTACACAGATCCCTGAAAGTTGCCACCCAGGTAAATAGTGCCGTGAAGAAGGCATATGGCGTACTGGGCTTTATTGGTAGAGGAATTGAGTTCCGGAGTCCTGAGGTCATGTTGCAGTTGTATAAGACTCTGGTGCGGCCTTATCTGGAGTATTGTGTACAGTTTTGGTCGCCATACTATAGGAAGGATGTGGAGGCACTGGAACGAGTGCAGAGGAGGTTTACCAGGATGTTGCCTGGCATGGTAGGAAGATCGTATGAGGAAAGGCTGAGGCACTTGGGGCTGTTCTCATTGGAGAAAAGAAGTTTTAGGGGAGATTTGATAGAGGTGTACAAGATGATTAGGGGTTTAAATAGGGTTGACAGTGAGAACCTTTTTCCGCATATGGAGTCAGCTGTTACTAGGGGACACAGCTTTAAATTAAGGGGAGGTTGGTACAGGACAGATGTTAGGAGTAGATTCTTTACTCAGCGGGTTGTGAGTTCATGGAATGCCCTGGCAGTATCAGTGGTGGACTCTCCCTCTTTATGGTCATTCAAGCAGGCTTAGGATAAGCATATTGAGCTAGTGTAGGTTAGGAAGGCTTCGGTCGGTGCAACATCGAGGGCCGAAGGGCCTGTACTGCGCTGTATTTTTCTATGTTCTATGTTCTATGTTTACACAACAGGAATTGCATGAAGATAATGTCTTGTTATCACAGTTTCTCTCTGTATTCTATTATAAATCCTTTTGTACAAAACTTACCTATACTGCCTTAGGTAATTACAAAATCTGGCCACTGAGTGGTGATAAAATTGGTTCCAATATTATCTTGACCTGCATTTTCTGTGGGCCAGACCGTTATTGTTCCAGCATAAATGGAAATTGCATATGGTAACACCCAGAATCTCCATTGGAGCAGACACCAAAGAAATTGCCTGGGAAATTGAAGATTCTGATGGGTCATTCTGATCCACTTTCAAAACCCTCTGATGGGAAACTTGGCAAGATGGGCATGAGATGGAGGTACAGATTATACAGTCATAGAGATGTACAGCACGGAAACAGACCCTTCGGTCCAACCCATCCATACAGACCAGATATTCCAACCCAATCTAGTCCCACCTGCCAGCACCCGGCCCATATCCCTCCAAACCCTTCCTATTCATATACCCATCCAGATGCCTCTTAAATGTTGTAATTGTACCAGCCTCCACCACATCCTCTGGCAGCTCATTCCATACACGTACCACCCTCTGCGTGAAAAAGTTGTCCCTTAGGTCTCTTTTATATCTTTCCCCTCTCACCCTAAACATATGCTCTCTAATTCTGGACTCCCCGATATGTAAACAGATACAGATGTGTAGGAGCAACAAGGTGGTGACGACATGAGATTTTAATTTTCCCAACATTGACTGGGATTCACTTAGTGTTGGAGGTCTAGATGGAGCAGAATTTGTAAGGAGCATCCAGCAGGGTTTCATAGAGCAGTATGTAAATACTCCAACTTGGGAAGGGCCCATATTGGACCTGGTCTTGGGGAATGAGCCTGGCTAAGTGGTTGAAATTCCAAGAAGGGATTATTTTGGGAATAGTGATCATAATTCCTTAAGTTTAGAATACTCATGGACAAAGACAAAAGTGGTCCAAAAGGAAGTGTGCTAAATTGGAGGAAGGCCAACTCTAGGAAAACTCAGGAGGATCTGAGGAATGTGGATTGGGTTGAACGTACATGCACATTTGATATGTGGAAGGCTTTAAAAGCGAGGTTAATAAGAGTACAGGACAGACATGTCCTTGTGAAAATATGGGATAGAAATGGCAAGATTAGGGAACCATGGATGACAGGTGAAATTGTGAGACTAAGAGGAAAATGGAAGCATACATAAGGTTTAGGCGACTGAAAGGCTTTGGAAGAATATCAGGAAAGTAGGACCAATCTGAAATAAGGAATTGAGGGCTAAAAGGAATCATGGAATACCTTTAGCAAACAGGGTTAACGAAAATCCCAAAGCCTTTTTATACATAAGGAGCAAGAGGGTAACTAGGGAAAGGGTTGGCCCATGAAGGACAAAGGAGGAAAGTAATGTGTGGAATCAGAGAAAATGGGTGAGACTCTTACGGAGTACTTTGCATCGGTATTCACCAAAGAGTGGATATTGAGGTTAGGGATAGATGTTTGATTACTCTCGGGCAAGTCAGCATAAGGAGGGAGAAAGTGTTGGGTATTCCAAAAGGTATTAAGGTGGACAAGTCCCTAGATCCAAATGGGATCTATTCTAGGTTACTGAGGGAAACAACAGAGGAAATAGCTGCAGCCTTAACAGGTATCTTTGCAGCAACCTTGAACACAGATGAGGTCCCAGAGGACTGGAGAATTGCTAATGTCCCCTTGTTTAAGAAGAGTAGCAGGTATAATCCAGGTAATGTGTGAAGCCGCAGAAAATGGGGGAGATACTAAATGAGTATTTT
The DNA here is from genome assembly GCF_047496795.1 of Chiloscyllium punctatum. Classification (NCBI taxonomy): domain Eukaryota; kingdom Metazoa; phylum Chordata; class Chondrichthyes; order Orectolobiformes; family Hemiscylliidae; genus Chiloscyllium; species Chiloscyllium punctatum. The sequence continues at coordinate 39,531,539 of NC_092787.1, read as the reverse complement.
GCATCAGTATTTACTGTGGAAAAGGATATGGAAGATATAGACTGTAGGGAAATAGATGGTGACATCTTGCAAAATGTCCATATTACAGAGGATGAAGTGCTGGATGTCTTGAAACAGGTAAAGGAGGAGAAATCCCCAGGACCTGATCAGGTGTACCCTAGAACTCTGTGGGAAGCTAGGGAAGTGATTACTGGGCCTGTTGCTGAGATATTTGCATCATCGATAGTCACATGTCAGGTGACGGAAGACTGAAGGTTGGCTAATGTGGTGCCACTGTTTAAGAAGGGCGGTAAAGACAAGCCAGGGAACTATAGACCGGTGAGCCTGACCTCGGTGTTGGGCAAGTTGTTGGGAGCGAATCCTGAGGACAAGGATGTATATGTATTTGGAAAGACAAGCACTGATTAGAGATAGTCAACATGGCTTTGTGCGTGGGAAATCATGTCTCACAAACTTGATTGAGTTTTTTGAGGAAGTAACAAAGAGGGTTGATGAGGGCAGAGCAGTAGATGTGATCTATATGGACTTCAGTAAGATGTTCGACAAGGTTCCCCATGGGAGACTGATTAGCAAGGTTAGATCTCATGCATACAGGGAAAACTAGTCACTTGGATACAGAACTAGCTCAAAGGTAGAAGACAGAGGGTGGTGGTGGAGGGTTGTTTTTCAGACTGGAGGCCTGTGACCAGTGAAGTGCCACAAGGATTGGTGCTGGGTCCACTACTTTTCGTCATTTATATAAATGATTTGGATGTGAGCATAAGAGGTATAGTTAGTAAGTTTGCAGATGACACCAAAATTGGAGGTGTAGTGGACAGCGAAGAGGGTTACCTCAGATTACAACAGGATCTGGACCAGATGGGCCAATGAGCTGAGAAGTGGCAGATGGAGTTTCATTCAGATAAATGCGAGGTGCTGCATTTTGGGAAAGCAAATCTTCGCAGGACTTACACATCTAACGGTAAGGTCCTAGGGAATGTTGCTGAACAAAGAAACCTTGGAGTGCAGGTTCATAGCTCCTTGAAAGTGGAGTTGCAGGTAGATAGGATAGTGAAGAAGGCGTTTGGTATGCTTTCCTTTATTGGTCAGAGTATTGAGTACAGGAATTGGGAGGTCATGTTGCAGCTGTACAGGACATTGGTTAGGCCACTGTTGGAATGTTGCATGCAATTCTGGTCTCCTTCCTATCGGAAAGATGTTGTGAAACTTGAAACGGTTCAGATAAGATTTACAAGGATGTTGCCAGGGATGGAGGATTTGAACTATAGGGAGAGGCTGAACAGGCTGGGGCTGTTTTCCCTGGAGCGTCAGAAGCGGAGGGGTGACCTTATAGAGGTTTACAAAATTATGAGGGGCATGGATAGGATAAATAGGCAAAGTCTTTTCCCTGGGGTCATGGAGTCCAGAACTAGAGGGCATAGGTTTAGGGTGAGAGGGGAAAGATATAAAAGAGACCTAAGGGGCGACTTTTTCATGCAGAGGGTGGTACGTGTATGGAATGAGCTGCCAGAGGATGTGGTGGGGGCTGGCACAATTGAAACATTTAAGAGGCATTTGGATGAGTATATGCATAGGAAGGGTTTGGAGGGATATGGGCCGGGTGCTGGCAGGTGGGACTAGATTGGTTTGGGATATCTGGTCGGCATGGACGGTTTGGACTGAAGGGTCTGTTTCCATGCTGTACATCTCTATGACTCTAAGTGACTGATGATTGATGAGGGAAGGTCTGTAGATGTCATACACATGGACTTTTGATAGGCATTTGATAAGGTATACATGGTAGGCTGATGGAGAAAGTGAAGTCACATGGGGTCCAGGGTGTTCTAGCTAGATAGAGAACTGGCTGGGCAACAGGAGACAGACAGTAGTAGTGGAAGGGAGTTTCTCAAAATGGAGAACTGTGACCAGTGATGTTCTACAAGAATCCATGCTGGGACCACCACTGTTTGTGATATACAGAAATGATCGGGAGGAAGATTTAGGTGGTCCGATATGCAAGTTTGCACATGACACTAAGGTTGGTTGGGTAGCAGATAGTGAAAGGGACTGTCAGAGAATGCAACAGAATATAGATAGATTGGAAAGTTGGGCGGAGAAATGGCAGGTGGACTTCAATCTATGCAAATGCAAGGTGATGCATTTTGGAAGATCCTATTCAGGAGTGAATTATATATTAAATGGAAAAGCCCTGGGGAAAGTTGATGTGCAGAGAGATCGGAGTGGTCATGTCCATTGAATCCTGAAGGTGGCAACGCAGGTCTTGTGAGCAGTCGAGAAGGTATACAGCATGCTTTCCTTCATCGAACAGGGTACTGAATACAGGAGTTGGTAGGTCATGTTATAGTTGTATAGGACTTTGGTTCAGCCACATTTGGAATACTGCGTACAGTTTTGCTCACCACATTACCAAAAGGATGTGGATGCTTTGGAGAAGGTGCAGAGGATGTTCGTATAGAGGGCGCTAGCTTTGAAGAGAGGTTGAGTAGATTAGGATTATTTTCATTAGAAAGGCAGAGGTTGCCGGGGCGACCTGATTGAGGTTTACAAAATCATGAGAGGTATTGACAGGGCGAATAGCTACATGCTTTTTCCCCCAGATGGAGGACTCAATTACTAGGAGTCACGAGTTCAAGGTGAGAGGGGAAAAGTTTAAGGGAGATATGCATGGAAACTTCTTTACGTACAGGGTAGTGGGTGCCTGGAACGTGTTAGCAGCAGAGATGATAGAGGCGAGCACTATAGCATTATTTAAGATATATCTAGACAGATATATGAATGGGCAGGGAGCAGAGGGATACTGCTCCTTAGAAAATAGACCACAGGTTTAGGTAGAGGATCTGGATCGGCAGAGGTTTGGAGGGATGAAGGGTCTGTTCCTGTGCTGTAATTTTCTTTGCTTCTGTTCTTTGGTATGGTGGTTCAGTGGTTAGCACTGCTGCCTCACAGTGCCAGAGACCTGGGTTCAATTCCAATCTCGGGCGACTGTCTGTGTGGAGTTTGCATGTTATCTCTGTGGGTTTTGTCCAGATGCGCTGGTTTCGTCCCACAGTCCAAAGATGTGCAGGTTAGTGAATCGCTCATGCTAAACTGTCAATAATGTTCAGGGATGTGTAAGTGAGGTGCATTAGTCATGGGAAATGTAAAGTAATAGAGTAGGGGAATGGGTCTGGGTGGAATTCTCCTCGGAGAGTCGTCATGGGCTTGTTGGGCCAATGGCCTGTTTCCACATTGTAGGGATTGTGAGATTCTATGGATCAGAAACAGGCTTAGGTATAGGCAAAGGGTAGTGATGGAAGGCTCTTTGAGTGACTGGAGGCTGATGTCCAGTGATGTACTACAAGGATCAGTACTGGGATCTTAGAGTTTGTTATTCACATAAATGATATAGATGAAAATGTGGAGGGAATGTTAGCAAATTTGCAGACAACATCAAGATTGGTAGAGCGATTAATCACAACGAACATGGTTGTAAATTACAGGAAGATACAGAAAACTTGGTTTGATGGGCAGACTAGTGACAGATGGTATTTAACCTTGCTAACTGCAAGGTGATGCATTTTGGAAGAAACAAGGTGAGGGAAGATCTAATGAATGGCAGTTTAGAGGAATGGAGGGATCTTGGGGTAATTATTCAAAGATCCCTGAAGTCAGCAAAGCATATGAATAGGATAATTAAGATGACAAATGGGACACTTACTTTCATTTGTTGTGGCATAGAGTATAAAAGCAAGGAAGTAATGTTGGAGTTATACAGAGCACTGGTCAGGCCCCAACTGGAGTACTATGTGCAGTTCTGGTCACTACACTACTAGAAGTATGTGATAGCACTAGGGGAGGTACAGTGGAGTTTCATCAAGATGTTGCCTGGGATGGAGAAATTGAGTTATAAGGAGAGACTAGAGAGGCTTGAATTTTTTTTTAAGAGCAGAGAAGACTGAGGGGATGATTGAGGTGTATAAGATCATGATGGGTTTGGACAGGGGGAATCTCTATTGTTCCTCTTGGTTGAGGGGGTCAATTACAAGAGGGCATAGTCTTAGGGTAAGGAGCAGGAGATTCAGAGGAGATTTGGGACAAAAGGTTTTCATTCAGCGGTTGGTGGAAATCTGGAATGCACTGCCTGGGAAGGTCATGGAGACTGGAAACCTTACAACCTTTAAAGATATTTGGATGACCACTTCAAATATCATAATATTCAAGGGTATTGGACAATACAGGAAATTGGGATTGGCACTCTTTTTATGCTAGTTATCTCAATGCAGACTAAAAAGACCTTTTCATTCTCTGTGTGAATCTATGAATTTAAATGAAAGAATTGGGAAGATTCTGATACAATTAAATAAAGTTAATCAGGATAAGTTAGACTACTAAATACTCAGGAGTAATGAAATATTTAGTTCCCGCATGCTCAACCCGTTACACCTAGATCCTGACGTGACACCCTCCCCGGATCTCACCCCTCTTTCCCTGCCAGACCTGATCCCCACCCCTGCCACCGCTGAATTTGGATTATACACTCTGATTCTGATTACATGCAGAGTATATAACTACATCAATGCAATTATCTCAACTTGACTGATGGAATGTCCTACTTAAGTTTCTAGCAGTCAACGGTCAGTCATTCTAAAAGCCCATTATAAACTTTTGAATATATATTTAGTAGAGGGAGGTACTGTGTCTTTCCTCTATAATTTGAGATAATTTCTAACAAACACAAATTGCATTTTGAAGTAAACTCATTCTTATTATAACTGATTTGTTTGTAATATTGATAGAGTAGTCTAACAATTAGTGTGCTACATTAAGACAGTGAAAGGATGAACTAACATTGTTAGACAGCCTTTCATGAACTCAAGATGGTACAAATTGTTTTACAGTAAATGCAATGCTTTTAAAATGTATTCACCATTACAATGAACAAAACATGCCAAATAAATTTGTACTTAACAAACTTCCATGAAGAGCTTTGGTAATATGTTGTAGTTCTGTTGGTTGAGTGTTAAATATTGGCCCTAGGGATATTCATTAAAATCTACAAACCTGTTAAAATTATAGACCAAGAGACATCCTACTTGCAAAGTTAGTAGAGGCTGTGTTATAACGTATGTTTCATCAGGGTGAATTGGCTATAACACGATTGGTGAATTGTGGACGTCGTTTGGATAACACGAACTTTCTACAGAATGGGTATAGTGATTTTCTATTAGCGATTTCTACAACATGATTTTCTATCACGGTTTTCCATAATGCAATTTTCTATAGTACAAGTTTGCAGAGGAACACAATGACCTGCAGAATGATCAGTACTGTGGTTCAAAATAGATTTTCAGGAATGGCAATCTGTGAAGTGTCACTTGGGAATCAGCACTAGGACCATTATTATTTACAATATAAATGATTTAGGTGGTGGAAGTAAATGTACTATCACCAGGTTTGCAGATGACACAAAAATAGGTGGGAATAGTTGTGAGAACAATTCTGGTCTCCTTCCTATCGGAAAGATGTTGTGAAACTTGAAAGGGTTCAGAAAAGATTACAAGATGTTGCCAGGGTTGGAGGATTTGAGCTATAGGGAGAGACTGAAAAGGCTGGGGCTGTTTTCCCTGGAGCGTCGGAGGCTGAGGGGTGACCTTATAGAGGTTTACAAAATTATGAGGGGCATGGATAGGGTAAATAGGCAAAGTCTTTTCCCTGGGGTGGGAGAGTCCAGAATTAGAGGGCATAGGTTTAGGGTGAGAGGGGAAAGATATAAAAGAGACCTAAGGGGTGACTTTTTCACGCAGAGGGCGGTACGTATATGGAATGAGCTGCCAGAGGAAGTGGTGGAGGATGGTACAATTGCAGCATTTAAGAGGCATTTGGATGGGTATCTGAATAGGGAGGGTTTGGAGGGATATGGGCCGGGTGCTGGCAGGTGGGACTAGATTGGGTTGGGACATCTGGTCAGCATGGACGGGTTAGACTGAAGGGTCTGTTTCCATGCTGTACGTCTCTATGACTCTAATTACACAAAAAGTTGAAGAGGGACATACTGGTTAGTGAGTGGGCAAAAAATTGGAAGATCGAAAATAAAGTAGAAAAATGTGAGGTTATGCATTTTAGCAGGAAGAAGGAAGGAAATGAATACTTAAATGAAGAAAGACTGCAGAAAGCTACAGCACAGAAATATTTGGGGGTCCTTGTACATGAATCACAATAAGATTTGTGTTGAGAAGAATGAGAGGCGATATTATTGAATCATGTAAAATTCTTAGGCAACTTGCCAGATTAGATCCAGAGAGGTTGTTTCCCTTATGGGAGGGTCTAGGACCGGACAGCATAATCACAGAGTAAAGGGTTGCACATTTAAGACAAAGATGTGGACGAATTTCCTCTCTCAGAGGGTTGTGAATCTGTGGAATATTTTTCTTATAGTGGGCTGTCAATACTGGGTTATTAAGAATAATTAGTAAGTGAATCAAGGGTTATAGGGAAAAGGCAGAAAGTGGAGTTGAGGACTATCAGATCAGCCATGTTCTCTTTGAATAGAGGAGCAGACTTGATGGACTGAATGGCCTACTTCTGCTTCGATACCTTATGGGTTAATGTATTAGAAGCTCGGAATACATTCAGATGGTCCTACACCCAAGTTTGTATCCACTGTTGGTACTTTGTAAAACAAAATGCACGGAAAGTACTTGCTCAGCTACAGAATGAAAGTACTGCAAATGGAAACAAGTTCATAGAATTCTGCAAATACTCAGCATGCCATGACACATGGTCAATATTTTCCTGGGAGGGAGGCAGTGACAAATTTATTAGATTAGAGTAAATTACTTCCAGTGTGGAAACAGGCCCTTCGGCCCAACAAGTCCACGCCGACCCACCGAAGCACAACCCACCCAGACCCATTCCCCTACATTTATCCCTTCACCTAACTTACGGACAATTTAGCATGGCCAATTCACCTAACATGCACATTTTTTTTAGATTGTGGGAGGAAACCAGAGCACCCGGAGGAAACCCACACAGACACGGGGAGAACGTGCAAACTCCACACAGACAGTCACCTGAGGCGGGAATTGAACCGGGGTCTCTGGTACTGTGAGGCAGCAATGCTAACCACTGTACCACCGTGCCACCCACGTACCACCGTGCCGCCCGCTCAATGTTTATTGAGAAACGTTTTCTCAAATAGGCAACGTAGTGGATATTAATTTATTTTCCCAGGTGGAGATCATTGATGATAATTGCACTAATGAAAAGATAGAGCCCCTCCTTGTATGTCTTACTTCACAAGCAGTCCTGCAAAAGTCAGTCCAATTTAGTCATGTTGCAATTGGCCAACATTACTTCCATGAGGTGGAGGTGGTGGAGGTATTTTTCTCTCAAAATAAAACATGTAAAACGTTGAATTCCAAAACAAATCTACCAAAGTTCTCCTTCCATCCTCAATGATAATCAAATTCTAGGATATAGCAATGACTCAAGGTACTTTATCCAATGTCTCACACATTCTCTGTGACCACTGACATCAGCCTCCTTCACAAACCTATCCAGCTCCCATTTGAACATTAGCAGTGAATATGTACATGTTGCATGAGCCAGCAACTTATTCTGAAAATCATTCAGCCTCTCTAAATGGAAAATCAAAGTCACTTACAAAGGCTCTCTTCATAACACCTTCTAAATCCACAACCTCTACCACCACAAAAGGACAAGGGCAGCAGATGCATGGAAACACTAATATTCGCAAGTTCCTCTCCAACACACATACCACATTGGCTTGGACCTATATTGTTTTCCTTTACTGTTCCTGGGTCAAAATCTTAAAATTCCCTCACTAGCAGCAAGTGGGTATTCCTCCATGAGGACTGCAATGGCTCACCACCACATTCTTCAGGGCAGTTTGGGATGAGAATGTTGGCCAGCCCACATCCCATTAACAAATTTTTAAAAACCTGCTACCCAAACTAACCGAGATATTTTTCTCTGAGCTTACAGTGGCTCAGTGGTTAGCACTGCTGCCTCACAGTGCTAGGGATGTGGGTTCAATTCCAACCTTGGTAGACTGTTGTGCATTCTCCCCGTGTCTGCATTGGTTTCCTCTCACAGTGCAAAGATATACAGGTTAGGTAGGTTGGTGATGCTAAAGTGCACGCTAAGTAGATTAGCCATGGTAGATGCAGAGTTGCAGGGATAGGGTGCGGAACTTGGTTTGGCTAGGATGGTCTTTGGAAGGTCAGTGCAGACTTGATGGGCTGAAGGGCATCCTTCCTCACCGTAGGAATTCTATGAACTTTTGGAGACAGGCATGCTGTAACACTCAGCTCACTTCTCCTCTGAAGAAACTTTATTTTAGTATCCAGAATGAATACGCATCCTGGCATAATCATAACCCAGCTGCCTGACACCCTAAACGTTACCTGCAGCCAGTCAGTGTGATTGAATTGTGTTCAAAGCTATGAAGGGGCTGGACAGGCTTGAGTGAGTGAAACTGTTTCCCTTGATGGAATAATCACAAAAGGCAGGATACAGATTTAAAGTGACTGGAAGACCAACAAGTTTTGGGCAGACCAAAGATTGTCTTTCACCAAACTGATGATCCCCCAGGCACAGTTGTTGCTTGTCTCAATGTGCATCCCAGGGAAAAGACCGTACAGCACAGAGTCCTGCTTACGGAGCTGTTTGGGACGAATCTTGGCAAGAACCATTGCATCTCTCTCCAGAGGCACATTCCAGAAGGACAGGTGTGACAGTCTCAACACTCCAGCAGCTGCTTCTAGGGCAGCCTGTGGTGGTACTTAGTCTAGGCATACATGAAGAATCTCACAGGTAGTGCCCTTCTCACTGCCAGCCAAACAGTGCTGTTATGGACCAGACCAAGCCCACTTAAAATATATTAAGACAGTCTAGACTAACTTTTTGCAATTTAAAGGTAAATTCTAGATGCTATTCATCTGGTCAAACTACCAGATTTGAAGCAAAACACACTTTATTCACATACTATAGTTAAAATACATCAAAAGAAGGAAGAAATTGGAAAACTTAAAATACTAGATTATTCAACTACTAAACAGAAACAGTTCTAATATAGTAACATCCCATAAACACACCCTTGACAAAGTCAAATTCAGAAAAACACGTGCAACTCCAGCAAAGTGAAGGGAACCCCAAATTTTAGCTACAACAAAGAGGGAAAAACAGCTTCCACACCTTCAAGTGGCAACTGCTGCTTAAACTGGAAATCCTGATTCTGTGGGAGTTTTCACACCTATTCAAGTCTGCGTCTAATGTTCCAATGTTCAAATAACAAACCCCAAGTCTTCATAAGCTGTTTGCTTTCCTGACTTTCACTGCCTTTAAACCTCTCTTTAAAAAAAATGGACAAAATACATCTGAAAGCCAGAGTATCGTCACAATGTATCAGTGTTTGTTGGAATGTTCTGGTAATGAAGCACTCTGCCAAATCACTTTGACAATCTGGTCAGAGAACAACCCAACAGGATCCACCCTCTCCTTTTCCTACAGGGTCACAATGACACTGCATGCTGACCACTTCCTGATGGACTTGTGGTCAAAAGGTGTTTTTCTTTACAATTTTCTCCACAAAAGGCAGGTGATATGGAATGATCCAACTACTTGAAGCATTCCACGGTCCCTGAATACCAGTGACAAGTAGAACCTCAGTTTGTAGTGACACTTGGCCAGTAGGATGAAGGTGGCGTTGGGTATATTCTTCCCATCTTATCCAGAGCTTTGTACGCAGTGTCATGGTGAACACTGTCCATTTTAGACCTCCAGATGAAGTTGAAGATGGTGTAGTGACTACAAAGATGCAGGCTGTGGAAATAGGCTAGACCTGCACCACGTACAGCAGAGTACTTCACACCCAATGAACCTGAAAAGGCTCCCTGAAGCCCAGTTTATGTCTCACCTTGCGATATGCTCCTCCCAAGCTTCTGTGCATGCCCCGGTCTCTCCAAACCATATTTCCAACATCTTCAGGAAATCTGTCATGATAGTGAGGTTGTCAAAGGATAGGTCGGCCAAGTTCCCAAAGAACCTGGCCTTGCTCTTACCTCAATTTAACTTGTCTCCTGAGGCCAGTTACTGACAACTCCAGCTCAACACCAGGTTCCAGCCCAAGCCCTGCCAGGTATTCACTATCCCCTCCAGACCTCCCCCCCCCACCCCAGAGGATGAACGGTCAGTGCTCATTGAGGTCTTACTTCATCCCACAATACCCCGTGTCAACAAACTCTGTACACGCTGCGATACTGAACATTTGTGTTTACCTTTTCGATCATGACTTACACTCATCCTCCAAAGACCGTTCTCTCAACAGCAACATACTCCATCCTATTAGACTTCCCAGCTGGCCTCTTATCCACCCATGACCTTTTTATCTCCAACTGCTGCCATGATATTAATTGCCTCAACCTGTCCACCCCTCTCATCCACTCCAACCTCACACCCTCTGTTCCAACCTCACCATCAAACCAGCTGACAAAGGAGGGCACTGTGTAGTTTGGTGCACCGACCTCTACCTCACCGAAGCCAGATGCCAAATCACTGACACTTCGTCCTCCATCCCCCTCAACCACAACCTCATCTCTCATCACCAAGCCATCATCTCCCAAACCATTTCCAACCTCATCACCTCATGGGATCTCCCACTCACATTCTCCAACCTCATAGTTCCTCAACCTCGCACCGCCCGGTTCTACCTCTTATCTAAAATCCACAAACCCAACTGCCACGGTCAATCTATTGTCTCTGCCTTCTCATGCCCCACCGAGCTCATTTGCTCATATCTCGACTCCGTCCTGTTCCCCTTGGTCCATGAACTCCCTACATATGTCCCCCACCACCTCCATGACTTTCTATTTCCCAGCCCCCAATGCCTCATCGTTACCATGGACATCCAGTCTCTAAACATCTCCACCAACCTCCCATCTATTGAATCCATCTACCAGGTCTGCTGTCAAGGAAAGGCCGCCAGCATTCTCAAAGATCCATCCCACCCTACCAATTCTTTTCTTCAACATCTACCATTGGGGAGAAGGTACAGACTCCTGAACACACGCACCATCGGGTTTTGAAACAGTTTCTACCCTACTGTTGTTAGAATACTGAATGGATTCACAACTCTAACATTTGCCTGTACCTGTGTTTTTGTTTTGCCACTGTTTACCTATTATTTACTTACCTTTGCTGCTTAACTCTGTGATCTGCCTGTATTGCTCGCAAGACAAAACTTTCCACTGTGCCTCGGTACACCTGACAATAAATTCAATTCAAAATTCAATTCATTTCTTCCTCTCCCACAAAACCAACCAGATCCCCCTCCACCAAAATTCTCATTTAATTCGCGGAACTGCTCCTTACCCTCAACAACGTGTCCTTCAAACCCTCCCACTTCCTACAGACATGAGGGGTAGACAATGGACACCTGCTTGGGCCCCAGCTATGCCTATTTCTTCATAGGATATGTGGAACAGTCCATCAATAGTTACACCAGCACCATCCCCTACCTTTACCCCGGCTACATCGATGACTGTATGGGCACCACCCTGTACTCCCACAAGGAGGTTGAACAGTTCATCAACTTCACTAACAGTTTCCACCCTGACGTCAAGTTCATATGGACCATCTCTGACACCTCCCTCTCCTTCCTGGACCTCTCCATCTCTGTCTCCAGTGACCGACTCAACATGAACATCAATTTCAAACCCACCGACTCCCACAGCTACCTTGACTACACTTCCTCCCACCACCTCACACCCCTCCTGTGAAAATGTGACTCCTTACTCCCAATTCCTCCACCTCTACGATTTCTGTTCCTAGGAGGAGCAATTTCAAGGACTGCAATTTTCCCTCTCACATGATCAACAATCCCTCCATCACATCTCTTCCACTTCTGCTCTCAATCCCCACCCCTCCACAACTGCGACAAGAATGGAACATCCCTGGTCCTCACATTCCACCCCCCAAATCCCAGATACAGCACATTATCTACCACTAATTGCACCACCTACAGTCACACCCCACTACCAAAAAATATTTCCCTCCCCACCCTTGTTCTGCAGAGACCCATTCCCTACACAGCTCCCTCATTAGGTTCACTGTGCCCACATCTCCCCCTCACCTCTGTCCAAGGCCCAAAGGATCTTTTCACATCCAGCAGAGATTTACCTCATTTACCACATCTGTTGCTCTCAATGGGGTCTCCTCCACATTGGGGAGACCGAGCACAAACATGCAGAAAAGTTCAGGGAACATCTCTAGACCACATATATCAAACAACCCCACCGCCCTGTGGCCAACCACTTCAAATCCCCTTCACAATCCTGGCCCTCCTCCACTCCTAAATCAATGTCACCCACCAACTGGAGGAAGAATATATTTTGCCTTGGGACCCTACACCACACAGAATCAACAGTGACTTCATCAGTTTCCAAATCTTCCCACCCTCCACTTCATCCCAGATCCAACCTTCCAGCTCAGCACTGCCGTCTTAAACTGACCTACCTGCCCATCTTCCTTCCCACCTATCCATTCCACTTTCCCCATCGACCTATCACAGTCACCTCCCACCTGCATCCACTATCACCATCCCACCTACCTTCCCCCCCAACCTCTATTTATCTCTCAGCCCCCTTCCCCATCACATTCCTTATGCCCGAAATGTCAACTCTCCTGCTCCTCAGATTCTGCCTGACCTGCTGCACTTTTTCCAGCACCACTTTTCAACTCTTACTCTCCAGCATCTGTAGTCCTCACTTTCTTCCCAATGCACTGTCAATCTAAATGATTTTAACCCCATACCGGTTTCCAGACCCATGTACACCTGCAGATTAAAATCCAGCATAATATTTCAGGTCAATAATGTTACATATGAGCTGAATGTACTCATTACCTGCTGACAGCAAAATTATTTTTACATGTAGAAGACGCATTCAATATCCTGGGCATTATTAATCATGGCATAGAATATCAGAGCAAGGGTGTTTGCTGACCTACATTTGAGCATTGTTGACCAGTATTTCTTTCCATTTCTACTTACCCTTACAAATTTGGTGGTGATCCATTTTATTCAACTGCTGCAGTCCTTCGGGTGTAGGACACCCATAGTGCTGTTAGGGAGGGACCAGGAGTTTGACCCAGTGACACTGAAGAAACAGTAATATATTTCCAAATCAAGATGGTGTGTGGCTTGAGGAGATATTCCCATGTGTCGGCTGGCCTTGTCCTTCTGAATGGGTTTGGAAGAAGCTGTTGAAGGAGGTTTTGTGACATGCTGATTTATTAGGACAATAAATGGCCAGATTGGTGTCAGGTGATCTAAACCCGAACTGTTGCAGCCTAGTTTCTTGGAAACTTTTAGAGACGCCCATGCATCCAGGATGCCAATGGCAACACTCAAAATGACAAATGAGAAGAAGCAAATTTCTTTACTCGCACTCCTTAATAATCTTCCTTAATGATCTGCTGTACGATAAACAATTTTCCCCAGACTCAGACATCTAGATGGAGTATCTGGGAAGACCTATCTGCTGATTTAGAAGAGGCAGAGTTTTACCATAATTGTAAGCATACTGACAGCTACCTTTGCAAATCAGAGCAAAATTACAGGATTAGCTTGGCATGGAACTTGATTGCACCTAGTTACAGGGATGCTACAATGCTAACCTAGCAGGATTAACCTTAGTGATGTATGAGTAGCTTATCTCACAGTACCTAATCAGTCTCAATGGAATTGGGTTGTTCCCATTTGTTTTGTTTTGAAGACACATGCCTAGTATTCTATTTCCATGCCATGTGACTTTTGGAGCTTTCGAAAGGGTGTGAGAACTTTTGAAATGTAGAATCATAAAGTTCTGAAGAGGCCCTTCTGCCTTTGAGTCTGCACTGATGAAATTACTCTAAATCTACATTAATCCCATTTTCCAGCACTCAGCCCATAGCCTTTGATGGCATGACATTTCAAGTGCTCATCCAAGTACTTTTTAAAGGATGTGAGATTTCCTGCCTCAGCTAACTTCCCAGGCAGTGCATTCCAGATTCCCTCAGCCCTCTGAGTGAAAAAGGTTTTTCTGAAACCTCCTCTTAAACCTCCTGCCTTTCCCTTTAAAATTATATCTCACCTTGTCCTTGCTCTCAAAAAAGATTTTATACACTCTATCACATAGACAATAGATGCAGGAGTAGGCCATTCAGCCCTTCGAGCCTGCACCGCCATTCAATATGATCATGGCTGATCATTCCCAATCAGTATCGTGTTCCAGCCTTATCTCCATAACCCTTGACTCCACTATCTTTAAGAGCTCTATCCAATTCTTTCTTAAATGAATCCAGAGACTGGGCCTCCACTGCCCTCTGGGGCAGAGCATTCCACACAGCCACCACTCTCTGGGTGAAGTAGTTTCTCCTCATCTCTGTCCTAAATGGTCTACCCTGTATTTTTAAGTTGTGTCCTCTGGTTCGGCACTCCCCCATAAGCGGAAATATGTTTCCTCCTGCCAGAGTGTCCAATCCTTTCATAATCCTATACGTTTCAACCAGATCCCCTCTCAGTCTTCTAAACTCAAGGGTATACAAGCCCAGTCGCTTCAGTCTTTCCGTGTAAAGCAATCCTGCCATTCCAGGAATTGACCTGGTGAACCTACGCTGCACTCCCTCAATAGCCAGAATGTCTTTCCTCAAATTTGGAGACCAGAACTGTACACAGTACTCCAGGTGTGGTCTCACCAGGGCCCTGTACAGCTGCAGAAGCACCTCTTTGCTTCTATACTCAATTCCTCTTGTTATGAAGGCCAGCATGCTATTAGCCTTCTTCATGACCTGCTGTACCTGCATGCTTGCCTTCATTGACTGGTGTACAAGAACACCCAGATCTCTCTGAACAGCCCCTTTACCTAATTTGATACCATTGAGGTAGTAATCTGCCTTCCTGTTCTTGCCACCAAAGTGGATAACCAGACATTTATCCACATTAAACTGCATTTGCCATGCATCTGCCCACTCACCTAACTTGTCCAGGTCACCCTGTAATCTCCTAACATCCTCATCACATTTCACCCTACCACCCAGCTTTGTATCATCAGCAAATTTGCTAATGTTATTGCTGATACCATCTTCTATATCATTTACATATATTGTAAAAAGCTGCAGTCCCAGCACGGATCCCTGCGGTACCCCACTGGTCACTGCCTGCCATTCCGAAATGGAGCCGTTAATCACTACCCTTTGTTTCCTATTAGCCAACCAATTCTCTATCCAATCTAGTACTTTGCCCCCAATACCGTGCGCCCTAATTTTACTCACTAACCTCTTGTGTGGGACTTAATCAAAAGATTTCTGAAAGTCCAGGTACACTACATCCACTGGATCTCCCTCGTCCATCTTCCGAGTTACATCCTCAAAAAATTCAAGAAGATTAGTCAAGCATGATTTCCCCTTCATAAATCCATGCTGACTCTGTCCTATCCTGTTACTATTATCCAGATGTGCCGTAATTTCATCCTTTATAATAGACTCCAGCATCTTTCCCACCACTGAGGTCAGACTAACTGGTCTATAATTTCCTGCTTTCTCCCGCCCACCCTTCTTAAAAAGTGGCACAACATTAGCCGCCCTCCAATCCTCAGGAACCGACCCCGATTCTATTGAACTCTGGAAAATAATCACCAGCGCATCCACGATTTCCCGAGCCACCTCCTTCAGTACCCTGGGATGCAGGCCATCAGGTCCCAGAGACTTATCAACCTTCAGACCTAACAGTCTCTCCAACACCAAATCCTGGCAAATATAAATTCCCTTAAGTTCAGGTCCTTCAGCCACTGTTACCTCAGGGAGATTGCTTGTGTCTTCCCCAGTGAACACAGATCTGAAGTACCCATTTAATTCCTCTGCCATTTCTTTGTTCCCAGTAATATATTCCCCTGTTTCTGTCTTCAAGGGCCCAATTTTTGTCCGAACCATTTTTTTGCCTTGGACATACCTAAAAAAGCTTTTACTATCCTCCTTTATATTCTTGGCCAGTTTACCTTCGTACCTCATTTTTTCTCTGCGTATTACCTTCTTACTAATCCTCTGTTGTTCTTTAAAAGCTTCCCAGTCCTCAGTTTTCCCACTTATCTTCGCTAAGTTATACTTTTTCTCTTTTAACTTTATATGTTTCTTTACTTCCCTCGTCAGCCACAGCCGCCCATGTCTCCTCCTAGGATCTTTCTTCCTTTTAGGAATGAACTGACCCTGCAACTTCTGCATTATACACAGAAATATCCGCCATTGTTCCTCCACGGTCTTCCCTGTTAAGGTATTGCACCATTGAACTTTGGCCAGTTGCTCCCTCATAGCTCCATATTTCCCTTTATTCAACTGAAATATTGTCACTTCCGATTGTACCCACTCCCTCTCAAATTGCAGATTGAAGCTTATTGTATTATGGTCACTACTTCCCAATGGCTCCTTCACTTCGAGGTCACTGACCAATTCTGGTTCGTTACACAATACCAGATCCAGAATTGCCCTCTCCCTGGTCGGCTCCAGCACCAGCTGCTCTAAAAATCCATTCTGAGGCACTCCACAAAGTCTCTTTCTTGAGGCCCGATACCATCCTGATTCTCCCAGTCTACCTGCATGTTAAAATCCCCCATAACAACTGTAGTAACATCTTTGCGACAAGCCAATTTCAGCTCCTGATTCAACTTACATCTGACATCCAGACTACTGTTTGGGGGCCTGTAGATGACTCCCATGAGGGTCTTTTTACCCTTAGTGTTTCGAAGCTCTATCCACACTGACTCTACATCTCCTGACTCTAGGTCTCCCCGCGCAAGGGACTGAATATCCTCCCTTACCAACAAGGCCACCCTACCCCCTCTGCCCGTCATTCTGTCCTTACGATAGCACGTGTAGCCTTGAATATTCATTTCCCAGGCCCTGTCCCCATGAAGCCATGTCTCAGTTATCCCCACAATATCGTATCTGCCAATTTCCAAAAGAGCCTCAAGCTCATCCACCTTGTGTCTAATGCTTCGTGCATTCATATATAGAATTTTTAATTTGTTACTGCTGTCACCCTTCCCCTCAACCCTTATTTCACTCAACTTTACAGCATGATGCCTTTTCCAGTTTTCTGCCTCCTTGATACAGTTGTCTTTCTTCCTCGGTTCGCCTTCTCTGCTCCAAACAACCAAAGCTTATCAAACTTCTCTTCATAGCTAAACTGCTCGAATGCAGGCAATATCCTGATTAATCTCCTTTGCACCTCCTCCGATACAATCACATCCTTCCTATAGTGTGGTGACCAGTATTGCGCATGCCTGTAGGAGTGTATGTGTGTGTAATGCATTGGGGTCACCCATGTTCGGTTCTCATGGGGATGGCCTCAACTGGGACCTTGGGCTCATGTCCTATAGACACATGCACATAAACACTGCGACACACTCATATACTCACACAGACCCTCTCTCATACACAAGATCTCTGTCATATCCTCACACATACGCTCCCACACTCACCCTCTCACAGATTTATACCCCTTTACACTCACACACATACACATACTCTCTCACAAACACTCATACCCCACCCCACACATACACCCACATAAGTTTGTGGGGTGAATTTGTACTTGCAGAATTACATTTTATTTTGCTCAAAAACTGCATAAATCCATGCAAGATCCTGAAAATACCTTTTTTAGATTAGAACCAGTCTGAACATTGGGGCACAGACAGCCTCACACAGGGCACCTCACACCTTCAATGCATTATCTGGGCCAAGATGGCACCTATTGTTAAAGTTCACTTGAGAATGTAACTTTAAGTTCTGGGATCTACAGAGAAAAGAACTGAAACTAACATGCCCATTCTAAAAGAGGAGACACTTAAACAATCCAGGTCTTTTTCAATATATCATTTCAGTTACATCACACTAAACCTTTGCTATAAATTCTGCATCCTAGGATCTTATATTCCACAACTACCTGATGAAAGAGCAGCACTCTGAAAGCTAGTGCTTCCAAATAAACCTGTTGGACTATAACCTGGTGTTGTGTGATTTATAACAATGAGCAACGTGTTAGCCATCCTAGTCATTGGTTAATTCCTCACACCATTCAGTGCTCAGCTGTCTTTGTTTCTTTCCAGTTATGGACATAACTGATAAAACTGAGGCAGAGACTTGGGAAATCAAACAGAAGCTGAGGTTCTGCTTTAGAAAACTCAATACAGCAGCACAGATAGAAATTAATTAGTTTGATTCATGGAACTCGTTTGGGGAAGTGCGTGTATTTGTTATTGCATTAATACGTGAAAACTACCTGTATTAATTTAATTAAATGATTTTTGAGCGTAACTGTCACTCTGTATGTTAATTCATTGTGAAGCAAAACCCCTTAACAATTCCTAAATTGGTCTTATCTCATGGAATGCGCTGCCCCAAAGAAGAGGAGGCAAATTCAATCAAGGTTTCTTAAAGGAAATTGACTAAGCATCAAAAACTTGCAGAGCTATGGGCATAGGGCTGAGGAATGGCATTGAGTGGAGAGAGTTAGAACAAAGGCAATGCTTGAAATGCCCGCCCTCTGTGCTGTAACTATTCTATAACTGTATGCTATGTCCGTTTTCAGAAAGACCAGAGAAAGTAAAGTCATCATAGTCTTACTAGAGAGAGAGAAAAAACTGGTGATTGCTTCACCTGAAGGTCAGCACACCTCAGGGGAGGAGTGAACAAAGTTAAAAATCACACTCCACCAGGTTATAGTCTAACAGGTTTATTTGGAAGCACTAGCTTTCGGAGCGCTGCTTCTTCATCAGGTGGAATGGCTGAGATGTAGAATCCTTCATGACGATCTCAGCGAGTGCAAGAAGCCATACTGTTGGTATCAGTCTGCACCATAAACCAGCCATCCAGTTAAAGTGAATTAACCAACCCAGTTGAGAAGTGCATATATGAAAGACATAAGTATCGAATAAGGATTACCCACACCCTTACATTTTCCTTAAATCCCTGAAGGTGTTTATTCAATTTCCTTTTAAAAAGCAACATTTAAATGAGGGTAATTCACATAAAACATCCCCTTATGCACCGATAGTGGGAGCATGGGGATTCCAACCGGGGTTTACAGATGCCACTTTTAAACTCTGGAGATCCAGGGGTATCTCATGTCTCGGGGACCTATTTAAAGATGGGGTCCTGATGTCTTTTGAACAGCTGCGTCAGAAATTCGGATTACCTAATGGAGACCTCTTTCGATATTTCCAAATTCGAGACTATATACAGAAGAAGACTACGTTATTAGATAGTCTTTATAAATCAGATAGAGAATGTAATGTCCTACGACCAGTGGGGGTATCTTCCGTCAGCACTATTTATCATTTACTACATGATGAAGTATCAGGAGATATGGACAATCTGCTTAAAACATGGGATCAGGATTTGGGACTAGAAATCTCTATAGAAACATGGAATGATATTTGGGAAAATGCTAGAAGAATTACTATCTGTAACAGAACCCAGGCTATCCAGTTGAAGATACTTTATAGGGCCCATATAGCACCGGTTCGGTTGGCAAAATTTAAGGCAGGAGCATCTCCAATGTGTCCCAAATGCAAAATAGAGGTGGGCACTCTTGTACATTGCCTATGGACCTGTCATAAGATCCATAGATATTGGACTAAAGTAGCAAGTACCCTGACAGAAATTTTAGGAATGGAAATTAAAGTGGACCCTGTATCTCTCCTTTTGGGCTTTTCGAACCTACCCTCCGTGGATATGCACGGGAAGAGATTCTTTTCTATTCTCTCTTTCTGTGCAAGGAAAAATATTTTGGTGAACTGGGTGGCTGAGGGCCCCCCTGGACTTTCAAATTGGTACAGATTAATTATGGAATGTATTCCCCTTGACTCCCTTACAAATATGGTGCACCGAAAGACCGAATTATTTTATAAAATATGGCAGCCCTTCTTGAATTACATAAATACAGATATTTCGGCCATCCTAACAAGGGCCTTTATTTAATTGAGATTACAAACCTGGCTGGTCCGGGCCCCCTTAGGAGAGGAATCCCGCACGAATACGGGTTTTATTACATTTGATGTTAACACATTCCGAGCATGTAAGAGACTTAAATATACACTCTGGTTAGTTGTAGGTTAGATTAGTAGAAAGTTGAGTTTTTTTTTTCCTTTTTCGGTTTTTTTTCTTTTGTTAAATTCTGGCTATTGTATATTTGATTTAATTGTATATCAATGTCTGTATTTGAGAGTTTTATTTGTTTTTGTAAACTTGTAAAAATGTTAAATTTCTAATAAAAATATCTATAAAAAAAGCAACATTTGACTCTGTCTCCACTACCCTCTCAGCGGGAGTTTCCAGATCCTAACCACTCAATGAATAAAGCAGTCTTCATTTCTTTTGCCAATCACTTTAAATCATTTTTATTTTAAAATATACTTTACGCATATAAGACTTTATGAATACATAGCCATTAAAGCAGTTTAGTACTGTACAGTCTTTGCATATGGTAAAACAGATAAATATTGGAGTTTGACTATCCCAACAGTTCCAGCAAACAAACCTAAGGCATTTCTTACTCATGAAACATACTATTTACATATGTTTGAAGCAGCGGTAAAGTCGGATAACTGAATTGTACTTTGGCCCAAACAACTTGAGACAGAGGCCTTTCCCCACTGCACCTTAGCGGCAGCTGCCCCAAAATTATGCACATCCCTCTGAACACAGTGCTGGACCTTAGAAAGTGCCAGTCTGCAACACTTAGTGAAGGTCAACTCTTTGCATTGGAAGAGTAGAGGCCTGCAGGTCAAAGTGCCCGTGTACACGGATGCGTTGCTGTTTTCTGCACGGATCTGTGTCAATGCACACAACCCGGCTTTGCTCTTGCTTCAATTTAACCTGACTCCCAAGGTGGAGACTGGGTCTAGAGTGGGGGTGGTCACGCAAGTGACATCATTGGAGGAAGTGACGTGCATAGTGGCAGTTGCAGAGACGTAAGTGGCGCACTCGGTTGGAACCACAGAGGCGGATGTGATGTTCTTGGTGGTGTTCACAGAAATGGTGTTTTCGGTGGCAGAGGCAGATGTGGGGGGCAGAAGTGGCATGTTTAGCAGAGTTCTAGGCAGTGGTTTCAGTGGCGTTTACAGAGGCAGCATGGTCGCCATTATTCCAGTAAGTGATGTCAGCGGGGGTGGAAGTGATGTGATGGGCAGTGTTCGCAGAAGCGGAGTTCACGGAGGCAGTACAGTCAACAGTGGCCACAGGGGCAGCATAGTTGGCAGTGCTACAGTACGTGATGTCAGCGGGAGCGGAAGTAGAATGTTTAGCAGTAACTGTGAGGGTGGAAGTGACATTGCAGAAGGTGTTTGTGGAAGTGGTGTTTTTGGCAGCATTCGGGAAGCGGTGGTTTCGGTGGTGTTTGCAGAGTTGGCCGCAGTGTGCTCAGTGGCGAGTGCGGAAATGACGTAGGCAATAGCTTCCGCAGAAGTGACATCATCATTTGCAACAGCGTTGGCAGTTATAGTGGCCGCATGGATAATGGCATCCAACCAGTTCCGGAGAGAGCCAAGAAAAGGGTTGAGGGTACCCGGGTTTGGGAAAATTGTGAGAGTTTGGCATACTTACATTCCTTGATGTCTGATAAGCTGGAGAAAAAGCATTGGTTGAGGGTGTGGATTCAAACTGCCATATTCTGCATTTAATGTCAGTACACTGGCAAAACGAAAGCAATTACTTCAGGAGAGGTAAGCTGTAACATTTAGTCATTTATTTGGACATATTATTTCAATGTTAATTGTAGATGTACAAGTTTCCCACACTTCTTGGAACTCACCAGTGAAAATAGACAATTACAACTGAGAGCACTGAAGCCGTGTCATTGTACTATGTCAATAGGTATTTCATTACTCTTAGCTATAATGTTGTTTGCCTTCATTGGTCACTGCCCATTCTTGTCTTGCCAATCATGATACATCAAGGTCTTAAAACTTCACGTGCAACCAAAAATCTTTACTTTCCACTTCCAATGTTCCAACAGGGTCAATTCCTGTGGTTTCAGCAGAGGGGAAGTGAAGATGCCCCTCCACATCTCAGTCCTAAATGGCTTCCCTATTATTCTGAGACTGTGTCTCCTGATTCCAGATCCCCAGCCAGGGGAAACATCATTTCTGCATCTACTCTGCTCATCCCTTTCAGATGAGTGTAAGCTTTTACGAGATAGCCTCTCATTCTTCTGAAATGTTTCTCTCCTGCTGCTTAGATGCTGCCTGGCCTGCTGTGCTTTTCCAGTGCCACCATTTTTGACTCTGTCTCTCCAGCATCTGCAGTCCTCACTTTCTCCTACCAGAGATTACAGGTCAGGTCTCCTCAAGATCTCTTCATAGGACAGTCCCACCATTCCAGGAATTAGATTGGTAATAATGTTTGGATAGCTGAAGGGGTTTGTGGTCTCCCAAAATGACCCTGCAGTAATGCACCCTCAGAAAGAATGACCACCCCCAGGTTGCCATCATCATGGATAACCTCATACCTTTGGTGTTTGACAATTCTGTGGAAAATAGAAGACACTAATGAGTACTGTCATGGGAAGAATACTTCAAAATGATAATTTTAAAGATGATCATACTTCAGTTGTAACATTAAAGTAACACAAGTGTTGTGTGTGATATGCCTACCTGATATATAGAGCTGAAAATGTGTTGCTGGAAAAGCGCAGCAGGTCAGGCATCATCCAAGGAGCAGGAGAATCGACGTTTCGGGCATGAGCCCAAAACGTTGATTCTCCTGCTCCCTGGGTGCTGCCTGACCTGCTGCGCTTTTCCAGCAACACATTTTCAGCTCTGATCTCCAGCATCTGCAGTGCTCACTTTCTCCTACCTGATATATAACACTGTTATTGGGTAAGTTAGATATCCACTCCGTTCAATTCTGTTGACTGACATTCCACTGATTCCCAGCCTCTTCTCTTCTGCAGATATGGGTAGTGAGATGACTGAGACAATAGCTTGTGCACTGTCATTCCCTTGCCTATGTGCTCTCTTTCTGATGTACTGGTCTTTTGAACGAGAGGTTAAAACTACTTGATCTCCCAAACCAACATAAGGTTCCCTAAACCCTACTTTGAATAACAGGAATTATCCTTATTTTTATTTATCCAATTTTTAATCCCCAGAAAGTATCAAAGAATGCATTAATGATGATTATCACATTGATATTTATCAGTACAGTTGCTACATTTCCTACTTCATAACAGTTAGATACTTAAAACGTGCTTAATTGTTTGTAACACATATCAGAACATCCTGAGATCAGGAAAGATGCAGAAAGAATACAAATGCATCTTATGCCCTTAGCCTCTACTGATAATTTGACAAGGAAACATGGATACCACCCCCTGAAGAGGTCATTCCTCTACTACTATTGTACCTCATTTTATCCATTCTGATAGACCAACAGGCAGCATTTGAGCTTTAAAATGCAAACCCTTTAGCTTTTCACAAATGCAGACAGAGCTTTCCAACATTATTAAATTTTCAATTTCAGATTCACATGACCTTACCTTCAATGTACAACATTAACACCTTCAACGCTAAGACAGTCCAAACACGTGACCTGCCAGCCTCGCGCCCCCAGTGG
Source organism: Chiloscyllium punctatum (assembly GCF_047496795.1). Taxonomy (NCBI): domain Eukaryota; kingdom Metazoa; phylum Chordata; class Chondrichthyes; order Orectolobiformes; family Hemiscylliidae; genus Chiloscyllium; species Chiloscyllium punctatum. The sequence goes on along the minus strand of NC_092787.1, from coordinate 39,507,893 downwards.
CACGTGGGTGGGCCATGACCTCGCCCCTTCAGCCTGGAGGGAACCAATAATCGGCCAACAGACGGAAATCTGTCAGAAAGGTTCGTCACGCAATCTAATTGACATCATGGTAGACCAATGGGATTATCGATCCGTCGGAAGGTCCAATAGGGAGTGCGGCGGTGACGCAGCCGCTCTATAAAAGAGCAACGCAAGCGGCTGTTGTCAGTTTGTCGTTCCCTGGAAAGTAAAGAGGTTAGGGCGGAGGTAGAAACATGAGAGAGATTGTGCACCTTCAGGCAGGCCAATGTGGCAACCAGATCGGAGCCAAGGTCTGTAGTAGGGTCACTCAGGCAGGTAGCGAAGGGATGGGATGGCGAAATAGCCCAAGGGGGTCCGCCTGGGGTAAATGGGGCGTCTTACTCGAAGTGGGGAGAGGTATCCATGTGGGCTTGCCTTTGCGTTAATAGCGATATGGAGTGGTAACTGACACTGCTCTCTTCGGAGAGTGCTTGAGGCGCCGTCAATGGGGTAGCTGTCTGAGACATCGGGCGACGCTCCCGGGTTAAGTACAGTAGGTCGGGGTCGGAGATTGAGTCTAGACAAAATTCCCTGTTTTTCGGGGCGGGATTGTGGTGGCTTGAGGCGCTCAGTGCGGTGGTTGATCCTGTTTTCGGGTGGAGGTGGGTGTGTGATTTCAGTCTTAGGGATGGTGGTATGGGACGCTCCGGGTTGTGAGGTCTAGGGGACGGTTGAATTTGAGTCGGCGGCCGTTAAAAAGCGCGCGAAGATGGGCGTCATGTTGGCATGCGCGAGCTTGATGGGGGCGTATGAGCTGATGTCGCGCGCTGCCTTCGTCACGTGGTGTGTCTTCTCGCGTTGGCAATCCACGTGGGGCCATCGCCACGTTCTGTACAATGACTCGACCGATCACGACGTGGAGCCAAAACAACTACTGTTTCAGTCTTTTGTCGTCATCTTAAAAAGAGGCACCTATTTAAACTTGTCAAGTAACACTTGACTCTCGATTATTCGGCGAGATCGTTGAGCGTTAACGTTTCGGATCCATTTGTCCTTCGGATTACTGGCCTGGTTTACTCAAACAGAATCGAGAGATTAAACTTCAGTCAGCGTCTTTAGGAGACTGATGGGATCTCTGCTGTTATTTTGCCTACATTTGATGTAGGAAAGTTAACAGCCGAAGCTTCATCTTTTGAGTCTGATTCAGATCCTATTAATTGTTCGCAGCTGTTGAACCCTGTCCATTCAGAGCTGCATCTAGTCAAAGTTTTTTTTTAAATGTGTGGAAACTTTAAATTCTCATTATTTCATTCAAAATGAAATCAACTAGTGGGCCATAGCTCTTGCTAAAAGTAATGCTTTGGTGTGGTCCTTAGCCAGTATATGCTATTGTTCTTAACGTGTTTTTGACCTCCATTTTCCCACATGGAAAATAAAGATCATTAAAGTGATTTCAAATGGTACTGTTGGAGTCATGCTTTCCTGTAATTTGCTGTTGGACAATAAATTTTTAGTAAACTGAAGGAGTAAATGGAAAATCAGTCAAAGATTAAAAGCTTAGCATGAAATATAAAATATGGTTGCTTTTACTAATATTTAATCAAAGCTGTGTATTCCTCACTTTAGAGGGTAATAGTGCAGAATTGATAGGAAGGGTCAGGGATTGTCTTCTACAGTGATGCTTGGCTGATTTTTAAAAATACTAATAGTATGCAAAAGGGGGTATTTAATTTAAAATGGTAAAGGATTTTCTTCTTCCACAGAACAGATAGAGGGTATGTCATTGAACCTATTGACTGCTGATTTTAAAATAGATTTTTTAGGTCTATGATTTAAAGCAGGGCCACAACAGAGGGATTAGGATACAATCAGATTAGTCCTATTGAATGATGGAGCAGGGGTCAAATGGCCTATATACACTTATATTCTTGGGAGTCATAGAATCCGAGGGTCTTTGCTGAAAGTGAAACTGAGGCTTGCAGACAGATGAAAGTAGAAGGTTTTGATAACCAGAGGCAAAACAGGGCATTGGAGATTATTAGGAGAATTAAGCTTGGAGTATGACTGACTTTGGGTTTCGACGGCATTTGGCTAAAGATTGATTGGAGGCTAGAAATAGGTGGTCATTGAGATATAGAGGTTGGAACATGAGCATGGAGTGGGACAGGGCATGCAGGTTGTTAACTAATATTTAGACTTGAGTCTATGGCTAGGGGCTGAAAATGATGGCTGCTATCTTCCTAGTGCTCAATGGAAAGAAGTTGTGACTCATTCAAGGTTTATTATAGACTTGCATTGCAGAGGAGTAGAATGAAGGAAAGGTAGTAGTGTAAAACTATCTTAATCCATGCCTTAGTGCCAGCATAGGGTTAGTGAAGGTGAAAGTGAGGACTGCAGATTAGAGTGGTGCTGGAAAATGGAGGGCTTCTGCCCAAAGCATTTTTTTTTCTGCTGCTCAGATGCTGCCTGACCTACTGTGTTTTTCCACCACCACTCTAATCCTGATAGGGACAATGAAGGCAAGTGGATCAAAAATGGACTAGATTACTGTGTGGAAACAGGCCCTTCGGCCCGACAAGTCCACACCAACCCTCCGAAGAAGAACCACCCACCCAGACCCATTCCCCTACATTTACCCCTTCACCTAATACTATGGGCAATTTAGCATAGCCAATTCACCTAACCTGCACATCTTTTGGACTGTGGGAGGAAACCGGAGGAAACCAGAGCACCCAGAGGAAATCCACATAGGCACGCGGAGAATGTGCAAACTCCACACAGAAATTGCCCAAGGTGGGAATTGAACCCGGGTCTCTGGCACTGAGGCAGCAATTCTAACCACTGTGCAGAAGTGATTGAGGCTAGAAACAATTATCTAGATGTGCTATGGTTGCAATTGAATAAGGAGGCAGGACTAAGCATGGACTGTCCTGGGATACTACTCAATGTATCAAGATTTTTGAAAGAAGGCATTGTAGTTGAATGACAAAGACTGCAAAGAGGCCAAGGAGTAATAACTCATTATGGATACCCTGTTGTTTATAACTTTGGTTGGAATTGTTTTTGATGGTGATGAGCCTGTTTTATCTATTGGTGTTATTAGGCTCTAAGCAGACCGGTTTTAAGCCATAAAATCTGAGAACTGTACGGCACTAAAGGAGACCGTTTGAGTGATTGTACCATGAAAAACCACTTCCTGCTCTTTGCCCATATATGTACATATTTTTCTCTTTTGAAGTATCTATCCCATTCTCAGCAGCCATCATTTGATTTGCTTCTTTTGCCCTGTCAGACATTGCATTTCAAATCTATATTTTGTATTTAAAGAAAATCTAACTAGTAATAGATGCTCATGATTTTCTCCTGAAAACCCAAACCTTTCACTGCTCCAAAGATAAGAATTTCAATCTTTCCACATAACCAAAGACATGAATGCTGGCACCATTCTGATAAATCTATATACGCACCCAAAAGAAAAGAGCCAATTCATTGACACTGCCAAGATAAATGGCATGGTAATTAATCGTCACTTGAAAAACAACATTGCCCAAAGAGGGGTATGAGGCACAAATGCCATAATGTGAGCTGATGCATTGCACATTCCCTGTGACTCCATTTAGAGAACAGTCTATCCAACAGCAAAATTCACTTTTCATGTGTTGCAAATGATTAATTGATTGTATTTTGATCTAACATTGAGTCAGCTTGACACTTGTAAAAGGCATCTTTCTGAAGAAAGGTTGTTGGAGCCAAAACATTAACTTTGATTTTCCTCTATAGCTGCTGCCAGACCTGCTGTGATTTTCCAGCAATTACTTTTTGTACCTTCAAAAAGAAATGCCCTTGCTGTTGATGACCTGAATTGACAGAACTTCATGGGGAAATCTATTCCTACATTTTGTGAGTGGTCACATAATATCAATGTGATCTTTGGGTAATCATCCTCATTGCTGCCATGTTCTGTGCGTGACATTACAGTCTACATTTTGATCCACTTTGCAAGAATTAGAAATTCGCAGGTGATGCTGTTGGTTGAGAGTTCCTCAGGAACTGGGGCTATAATTTATTTGCTTGATGGGATTAGATGGACCTGTGCTGTAAACAAATGAAGATTTACAATCAACTAATAGTTTGTAGTTTTGGTAACTAACAGGTAGTTTAAAACATGGAACATTTCATCCAAGTTTGGCTGACATGGTTCCCATCATAGGCATACTTTAACCATGGCCAGATAGAAAAGAATCATAATTAGATTCAGATCATCAGTACTTATTTGTGCACCACATCCTA